>NC_047505.1:6711960-7011960 GCF_902827115.2 Pseudochaenichthys georgianus | reverse complement strand
GTGTACGCTTGTATGGCACATACGTCCCGAGCAGCACACAGAGAAAAGCAGCCAGGACAAAGTCCCCAGACACCGATTCCCTGGGTTACGAGCCCCAAATGTTCATTAACCAAAAACGAAACACAACCGCTCAGTTTCAATTAAAAGCAGCGACAAAAAGAAAAGTCTTCAGCCTGGATTTAAAAGTAGTCAGAGTTGCAGCGGACCTGCAGGTTTCTGGGAGTCTGTTCCAGATATTTGGAGCATAATAACTGAGCGCTGCTTCTCCATGTTTAGTTCTGACTCTGGGGACAGAAAGCTGACCAGTCCCTGAAGACCTGAGAGTTCTGGATGGTTCATAGTTTAGCAGGAGGTCAGAAATGTATTTTGGGCCTAAATCATTCAGTGCTTTATAAACCAGCAGCAGTATTTAGAAATCTATTCTTTGACACACAGGAAGCCAGTGTAAAGACTTCAGAATAGGAGTGATGTGATCCACTTTCTTAGTGTTAGTGAGGACTCGAGCAGCGGCGTTCTGAATCAGCTGAAGCTTCCTAATAGATGTTTTAGTGAGACCTGTGAAGACACCATTACAGTTGTCCAGTCTACTGAAGATAAAAGCATGGACAAGTTTTCCTAACTTTTATACGTTCTGCCTTGCCTCTAAAAACTGTTTTTTTATTATATACCTCAGTTTTATCTTTGTTTAATTGGAGAAAGTTCTGACTCATCCAGTCATTGATTTGTTCAATGCACAAAGCAGCACTGTGGCTCGGACAGAGCCAGGTGGTCACCACAAGAAGTTCAGCACAGATACACAGATACCTGAATGACCTAATGTCATGATCAGACCTGCTTCCTCTCTGCCCATTAGTCAAATAAAGTAGACATTGAGTTATGTTGAGTTTTGTTACCCCATATGAATAACCCTCATTTGTACTGAGTCGGACTGCTGTCTCGAAGTCAAGTACATAAATAAGTAACAATTATATAATTCAACTTTATCGTGAACTAATTATATATTACTGAAATGAAGTATGTCATTTAAAAAGGGACTTGTATCTACATGTAAAGTGTTAGCAGCAGATTGCCCAAACAGCTGTGTTTTGGTTATAAAATCTTAATTATTGTATTCTTATATTTCATGTGATCACATTCATTGTCAGCAGTATTGTTTAAAATGATGTTCTGTTCATTAAAAAGGGTTAAAGGGCGATGTAAAGCAACTTGGTTAACACATCTCGCCAGAGATGGAGTACTCGAGTCCTGGACTCGGACTCGAGTCGGACTTGAGTGCCGATTTTCGGGACTCGTGACTCGACTCGGACTCGCGCACTGATTGACGCGACTCGGACTTGGACTCGTGAATTCTCGCACAGGATGACTTGGACTCGGACTCGTGAATTCCCCCCCCACGATGACTCGGACTCGACTCGTACATTGACGCTCCGACTTGGACTCGGACTCGAGCACATTTTCTCTGGAGTCTGATGTCCTCTATCCTGTATGGCGAGTTCACGTACTGGGCCCCGCTATTCCAGTCTAGAGATGTCTAGAGACACACCCCGCATCGTGCTGTATGCTTTCACACATTCTGCTTCCACATTGGAAAAGAGCAGCGCAAAATGCTCGTTATGTGGAAACAATATAGAAGAGAAGGCTCCGTAACATAGACTGTATATATAAATGGACGTAGGGTCCGTGACGTCACCCATAGGATTCTGCAGAGTTGCCGTGAAGCCCTTAGTAGGCGGAGTCGGCCACTAACGGCTCGACAGCGACGTCAGAGTCTAACTCCCGCCTTCTCCCGCCTGCTCCAAATAAGGGCAAAGAGGCGGTGCTGAGGCGGAGCCGAGGTTGGACAGGGCGGGACCTGCTGCCACCGAGCGTGACGTTCCAGACCTAGCTCAGGCTAAGAAGCTAAGCTAACATGCTCTATTCAGTATTAAGCTAACAACCTATGCTAACAACCCAGCTTGAGGTCACTGCTCCTCGTTCCCGGCATATTCTGAAGGTAAGATACCCTGTAACTTTACAAAACTTGTTATTTTGATTTAAATGTTCTTGAACCTACACTATACAATTGTTTTTTAAGTGCTTCACCGTTTTTCAAATATAAATGTCATTTGTAACTAAACTTTGTAAACTAGCAGAGATATGGCCAGTGTTGCGTGAATTAAATGTGATTAATGAAATATGACTGTAGAAAAAGAAAGGTGCTTTTATATTGATTAAACCATTTTTATTTCTTTCAGCATTAAGAAAAATGAAGATGGCAACCTCCTCCACGCCAAACTGCACAACCTGTAAATTGATGGTCCTGGCTTACTTTACATGACTTCAGATGGTTGACATTACACACAAACATACTATACATATACATGTGTGCACAATTGTAGATAAACAGCACACAGTATATATATATATATATATATATATATATATATATATATATAAACTGTGTGCTGTTAATCTGTTTTTTGAGGTTTTGCTCTCTTGTTACTTTTAACCATACAGGTGTGATTTCATAGTTATTTTGCATGTTATTGTCAAAGGAACAAAATGAGAAACCCTTTATAATTGATTTGATATTCCTCATGATCTGAAGCATTTGTTGCTCTCATTTATTTTCCTCCCATAGTGACTGTATGGATAATCGGAGACAGCTATGTCCGGCATGGAGCCCAGAGAGCTACAGAGACCATCGGCAGCAACCTTGGCCTCGACCTGAGGGTGTGCTGGTTGGGTTGGGGTGGACTGCGCTGGAGAGGTGTCCTCCCTTTCTTTTCCTACTCCCTGCGAGGAAGAGCAGTCCCGGATGTCCTCCTCATCCACTGTGGCGGCAATGACTTGGGGGATGTGCCCAGTGTTCAGTTGCTGAACCAGATGAAGGAGGACCTGCACCAGCTTCACCATCGGCACCCTGGCATGAAGATCATGCTCTCCCAGATGAACCAGAGGCGCCGGTGGAGGGCTGGTGCAAATCCTGTCAAAATGGACAAGGCCCGGAAGTTTGTTAACAGTGTTATGGCTACTTTTGTTCATAGCCTAAATGGTGCCATTGTTGACCACTCCAACATTAGACATGACAGTCCTGGGCTGTTTTTGCGAGATGGAGTTAATTTCACCCCTTGGGGAAATGATATTTTTTGTAAAGTCACTAGCCAATTGCCTGAAAGACCACCTCCAAAGACTGTGAACTGCTAAAATGTCAGTATCACTGTTTTTGGATTTGGCCTTTAGAGTATGTATTCTAAGGCCCTTGCTAAGCCCAGACTGTCATGGCTAATGTTGAGTTAGATATTACATCTGTAGCCATAACACTGTTAACATGGCTGCTCTTCCTCTTCCCCACATCCCACCCCCCCCTCTTCTCCCAATGGACTCTGCAGCTCTCCAGGCCCATGCTGGGCATGGCTGTCTGTCAAACCTTTTATTTTGTATTTGTTATGATGTTTTTTGTTATTTTATTTGTTAAAATAATTATGTATTTATGTAAATATTGAAAATAAATTACATTCATATTTTCACTTCTTTTGTCTACTGCTTACTGAAAATGTTAGCTATCACATCCAAATGGGACTATCAAATGAAAGGATAAGCTTACCATACAATACAGAAAACATTACACATTAAGGCTCAAATCTTTTCCCAAGCCGGAGCAGTCTGAAAAGAGTCCCAAGTTTAAAAACACAAAATCTTGACAATGAATACTACACTGTCATTTGTCAGTGACAATGCAAACAACAGGAAGGTCTCCCCTAGTCCCATGTATGTTGGCATCAATGTCATAAGCATACCATAGAATGTAATTATGAAGTGCAATACCCACAATCCCTACAGGGTCGTACCGTCACAGAAGATAATACCTTTTAGAGAGTTTCTAAATTGTTCAGTATGCAGATAAATATTTGTTTTACAATAGAACATTTTTTCTCTATAAATGTTCCCACATGTTGTGAGCATCTACTTTAAATCTTTTGTCAACAAATAAAAAACATCTTAATTTCCTTTAGGACAACATTTTGTTCATAACACCACTACATTAACAATAAGCATAGGAAAATGATAACTGTCAACATTTAAGATTGTGCTTTTACTCTTTATTTAATCAGATCTATTTACATTGAAAATGTGATAAATACACAAGCCACATTGAAAGTTACATCTTGCATTTTATGAAAAGTAAAGGTTTCGAATCATTGTATGACTTAAAGGGATAGTGGAAATCCGCGAATTTTGGGTTTAACTTGTGTATTTTTATTAAAAATAAGCATAATAAACCATTTTTTTTTATTTCATGCGCCTAGTTTCATTTTATTTTCAATTTTACTGCTCCCGACCACGCCCTCTCAATGAAACGAAATACTTCGGGAATCTTCGGGTGATGACGAAAACAAAGGAAGACGGGCACAAACATTGGACGAGGCACGAGTATTTTATTATGTTTTCTGGCTGATTTAATGCATCATTAGCCTGTACCATTGTGTACAACGCCATTTATTGCCTGTCGATTAGGCGACCGGAGGCCTCGTCATCCGATAATCCGGTACACAGTGTCGAATGTGTACACTACAGTCATCATATAGACATGATAGACTAACAGTACTGTGAGTACAGCCTACACTTGACAGGCAGCCTGGCTAGCCTAGGATTAGGACCATACCATACTACGTCAAAAGACCGATTGGCTCTAGCTGTATATCATGCTAGTATACAATTCATTTAAATGTATTCATGTAATTAATGCCCATAAGGCTGTTACATATACAATAATAAATGTGACAAGATAATTTATGTGAACCTGACCCTGGTATGTTATGAAATGTACCCTACATGCAGTCATCCTCGGGCATAGCCATAGGCCTACAGTGCATGCATGCCAACTTTTGCAATATATAATATAGCGCCTAGCGTGAGCTATGCTTAGGGACCTACCAGTCAAGATTATTTGTGCGTAGGGGTGCATCATCTGGCGCCTGGTCCTGGTCATCCTCGCCATTGCCCATGCCGTGAACTAACTCCATCATCTCGGGCTCGAACAAATAAGGACGTAATGGTCCATCGTCTGGCTCAATATTCTCACCATCGTCGCTTACTGAACCGGATTCAGATTCAGTTCCTAAAACTACATTTTCGCAGGAAAGCCGAGAGGATGTTTCTGACTCGCTATCATCACTGGATACCTCGTACAATCCTTCTTCTTTGTCTGGTATATTTGCCCTTCCACGTTCATTCTGCATAGACGCCATGGTTTGTTATCGTTTGGTCTTCCTGAGTTTTCCTCACTTCCGGTTTGGCTGACTCGATCATTTCGTTTCTAAAAAAGTTCGGGGAAGCTGCAATAAAGTGCTTCTAACATGCGTAAGGCAATTATTATATTTTTTTAATCAGGTGTGATTGTTTTGGTACGTAATTATGCTTGTATATAAATTAAAACGAAACTATTTGGGGTTCAATTTCCACTATCCCTTTAAGTACACTACAAAATAAATTAAAGATGTGCAACAACTGTATCAGTAATTAAAATGATATAACCTATGCACAGGCTTGGGAGGGCTACTTGCCAAAAACACAACCAGTAACTTCATGTGAGTATCAAGATATAAAAGTAATGTAACCTGATAACTTTCTTTTTGTTTTGGATTACTTCAATATCAAATGTAATGCAAATAAACACAGGAGAGAAGAAATATGAATATGATTTTTTTACTTAAAATGTATAATATAATACCATAAAGCAGATTCAGGCAGTAGGTGTAGAGATTCACAATGAAAGTATTATCCTCCAGAACAGTACGGCTTCCAGAGAAGAGGTACCATTTGATCATTTTACAACAACCACTATCTGCTCTTTTTAGGTTTTGAATAAGATTGTAATCCTGAGTTTCCCTATTATTAAAAAAAGTAAAACTAATCCGATTACATCTCTTCCTATGTAACTAAGGATTACACTTTCATTTTTTTCTATACGATCTTGATTCGTGTTCGATGTAATCCATTACTATCTAAGCCAATACAAGTCATAACTTTTGGAAAATTGTCTCAAGTTATAAATGATGCCTTCAATCTCTTTCACGTGGAGAAGACATCCCATTGGCCGAGGCGTTGCAACTTCCCTCAAGCGTCCTACATGAAAGAAAGATCACATGTTAGAAATGTGTGCACAAACTATTCAGTATGACCCGTCTTAGTTTAAAGCCCAAGTGTAAGAGTGAACAGAGGCGGAGTCTGCCTGTTTTCCAATTTGTTTTGTTTGTTGGCTGCTGCTGCCCAAACCAACATCCTCCTCACAAGCATTGACTGTTGGAATGTCATTGTGCTCCACATGTGGAACAACAAAGGCTTCTTCAGGCATGCCTTGTATCATAATGATATTGCTCTGATCAGCAGCAAGACTGTTTTCACCACTACCATGGTCTACATCTGCAACCTCCTCATTGCTATTAACAGTCGAACTAGGAGTGTCACTTACCTCGTCATTGTTACTCACCCTGCTTTTCCTTCCAGGCTGTTGTTCTTTGCCATTGGTGAAATAGAAAATGGTGGGCACTGCAGTGTTTTTCAGGCATCTCCTTCCCTAATAAAAATAATAAACAAAAACACATAAAATAACTTTTTGAGGTCTGTAGATATTCAACTTTCTTTTGAATAATGTTGTTTTAAATGTAAGAGTGCATTATAAAAGACAATAGAGGGCCAACGTGTTAACTATGCAGTTAATCCATTCAACAATTACGTGTTTCCAAGATTCAGATTCAAAGGATTTATGTCATAGCACATAGGCTACAGTGTGGGAATGGCAATGAAAATCATCTGTCCCGAGCTCCTCCAACAATGCAACAGTTATATAAGACATAAAACAATAAAAGAAATTCAAAATTAAATTAAGAATAATAAATTAGTGCAGGCAGAAATCTATATACACGTAAATATAATAAGACATATGCAAGAACAGAATGTAAAGATAAATATTGTATAGTAAAATTAAATTAAATCATCTTTTTTTTACAGTGATAGCTGTTAAGATAAATAAGTTATAAGATGACAACAGATGAATGAATGTTGCTATTAAAATAATGTAAAAAAAAGGTAATATAATTCATCTGTTTTTAACATAGAGTATGTGGGGGGAAATGGCAATTCTCTATCTATGATAAAGAGTCTTTGCATAAATTGAAGAGAAATGTGATGGTTTGCAAACAAATCGATTTCTATTTTTCTTTACTTAACTGGCAAAATCTTAATTTGGCCTTTAATAAAAAGAACATTACTCATCACTGATGTGCAAGCTGTGCCATAACAATTATTTAGCATTGTATAATGTATAACATGTATTTAATTAGTAACAACAATTTACACTCACAAATGGAACCAAGTTATTTTGTTTTTAAAAAAGGATCTGTACCCATGAGTCCGTGCTGAAGGGATGACTCTCAAAGTGTGCACTGCACAGGCGAGAAGAAACGTTGGGGGTCCATGTATTCCTCCGGATGTTCAGCACCCACTGGTCCAGCCTGTCTGGATCACCGAAAGGAAACCTTTATTCAAAAATACATGAAAACCGACCCAAAGACAACAGGAGGGTTAATGCCATATTCACTTAGTAACGCATGAACAACTTTTACAAATATTTCTATATAGTCTGTGTTGGTAAATGTAATCTAGGTTGCACATTTCCTGCTGAAATACATGCATGGGCCTACCAAGTTACTGCGTGGCACTTTGGTTTTGATAAAACAGTGTAGTTCCACTATATAAACGTTACATTCATAATCAAACGAGATAATATGCAAGATAAATAGCTATTTGTTGTTATTCTTAATGCTTGTCATTCACACGTTAATAAAATAAAATAAGTACCGATACATAACAGAACAATTGTGGCGATGTTCAGCTTAATAAGCCTTGTTCAACATCATTTCTTTAGCTAATACTATAGCGGGCTGCAGGCGAACCAAGTCCGCGTTTCGCTGCATTCCTTGATCTCCAGTTATAACGCCGGGCTCCGCCGCTGGCCGAAGCTAACGGAGCCGCAAAGGGCTAGCTACGGCTCCGGTTAGCTTCGGCGGCGGACTCCGGCAGCCACCACTGGGATCATTTGGTCCCCTTTTAACATTTGCTCCCATTTAGCATTATGGGCGTCATAGCCATAGACTATAAAAGTCTTACCCAAGGCTGAATCATAAACTAAACTGTATATATATATATATACACATGCATAAAGGGTTATGTCCTTAGCTAGCTACATAACAAGCTAAGCTAACAAGCACACAAACACCTGCTAACGGGGTTAACATGTATAATATTATCATTTTACTCACCGAAAAAAGCTGAGAGTAGACTTCTTGGAAGTTCTGTTAGTACATTCAAGCGCACAGCACGACATCTTAATTGTCTGGTATATCACCACGAACACGGCTAAAGCTAAAGGGTCAAGTACAGTACTATGACTAACTAACGTTGTAGCCACTATGGTTGTAGCCTAGCAGAGTGGACAAGTTGCTGTTAGCTGACAGTGAGGCACGTATCTGTCAATCAAAGTGACCACGCCCTAATGTATGCACAAACTTTAAGACCTAATATAAATAAAAGGGTCGCGTTAGAAAACAATTCACTCACAGATCCATAATCATGAAGGTGGAATCTAACTATATCGATAATAAAATGTATGGAGCCAGGGAGAGAAACATGTTTTTTTCCGCTGTAAAGTTGGGCATTTTAACATGGGGGTCTATGGAAATTGCTCCTTTCTGCAGCCATCGCCTATCGGCCAATATATGAACTGCAGTGTGTGGCACTTCCGTATTGGCTTCCCGGCTCTTCCCCAGAGTTTGCCGCTTGCTCCGTAACACATTACTCTAAGGATCGAGTTCAGACATATAGGCTGTCTTGAACACTATCATCAGAGTAACGTGATCTAATCAATAAATAAAGATTCAGCCGATAACGAAAGCACATACTTAACATGCAGAATGACGTCATTTTGCATGCTAAGTAGCCATGTGCTTTCTGGGGATAAATCTTTATCGGTAAACTGATTTAACCCGTAAAAGTTCCTTCAAAATAAGAGTCCCGATCTTATTACTATCAAAATAAAAGTGCAAAACGAAAACTTTACCATAGGAAAATATTGGCATACAAATATAATCACTTCTCTAAAAGGTAACTCATTTTAAATATAGTTTATTTATATATAATAATAATATTAATATTAGAAATAAGCTTTATATTTGTATAGCACCTATTACAAGAATTGTAGCCAAACTCGCTTCACAGCAGTTCAATAGACAGGATAACAGCAATGTAGAGGAGCAGCTACATTTCAAAACATATATCCACGAAGATTAATACATGAAGACTTGTGACTCGGACTTGACTTGGACTCTTCTTAAGTGACTCGGAATTGGACTCGGACTCGAACACAGGTAATGATGACTCGGACTCGACTTGGACACTCCTTGGGTGACTCGGACTTGGACTCGGACTCGACTACGACTCTCCCTTGGTGACTCGGACTTGGACTCGGACTCGAAGAGTGGTGACTCGAGGGTGACTTGGACTCGTGAATTGGTGACTTGACTACAACACTGAATCTCGCCATATATTCATACTGATCTAAATACAAATACATGTAAGTAACAAATACAACCATAGACACATATATATTTCTTCCACCCTCCATTTCCCAGGGTTCAAAAACTTCAAAAAATTAAATATATGAAAGCATTATCATTAGATTTGAAAAGGCTGATTTGCCCTTTGAATATTTCATGATGCATTTATTGGGTAACTTTGTTTATGAACAACTTGCAGTACGCCCTGAATGGCAGTAAATGTTGCCACTGATGGTAATCACTGCAGCATATGTCCTGCTCATGAACATCATTAGCAGGGGTGGCTGGGATGACAGGAGTTTATAGTGCTCCACCCTTCATTATGTCTCTGTTGGAAGTTGCAGCTGGCGGTAATGAAACATATTGACAAAGCCTCACTTTAATTGTTGTACTTTAACACACGTCATACATTTTCACTGTCATTTTACGTTTGGTTCTTTTTGTTCGAGTTTTTTTGTTTTACATTAACAATTTAATCTCATTCTACATGTTATTCAGTCATTTTTAAACTCACTTAATCTTGGTTCTTTCACAGAGAAGAGGTTGTTGCTCCACATTCCTTTAATCAGAACAGAAGTATGAAAAAGGTATTTCTCTTTCAGGCTTTACACTTTAAAGGAGGACCTCAATGGTCTTTTTAGGTTAAATAAAAAATAATATAGAAAACATATTGTTTGCTGAACAACAAAGGCCAATTTAGCCATTTCTATACCATTATCTGTGGTATTGAAGTGGCCCTGGATAAAGGTGTGAGCTAAAACGACATGAAATGTAATTTAATTGAATGCACCATAACCCTGCAGATGTTGAATGTTATTCATCTTCTTTTATCTTACCTCTTCTAGCATATTTGATAAATATGCTACTATCAGACTGCACTCTATGTACCTGCTAAAAGTGGACCTGTTGTGTTCTTTGTTGCCAGGTTTGATCTGTCTGACAGGGACAAGTTCTTTGACAGCAAGACCCGGAGCTCAATAGTAAGTATTGGTTGAAGGTGAAGGGAGACTTTTAGAAACAGTTTTAAATCCAACATGTTGACAGCATGATTCCATGTTTGGCACTGCCCCTCTTAGTCATATAGTTGGTTGCTTTGGTCTTAAGACTATTATTTCTTTAGTAGATTAGTCACTTTTAAATGCTTTCTTAATGCTGGCTTATTTCCAAGACACTTCTGTAAACACAATATTTAAATAGGTGCTTTATCATGCATCCTCAGTTTATTTAATCAACAAAATTATTAGTTGACAAAATCGTATGAATATTATTCGACTTTCTTTTGGCCAATACAGCACTCGTTAATGCATTATTTATTGTAACGTCCACTTTAAGCAGCTGTTTACAAATGTGCTTTCCTGCTCATATCTATCAGTAAAGAACACCCTGTGCTCCCTGGTGTGCACTTTGCTCCAATAACACCCTTTGCTTCTGTTTGACTCCAGTGGAAAACGAATACGTTCTGTAAATCTGCGTACACATGACATACACCTACACAGCCTGCTTTGACCAATGACTGGGTAATGTGATTGGCTTCTCATTATTGGATGGGCTTTTTAGATCTTTGTGGTTTCAGTATTATATTTTAATAGGATGAAGGATTTTAGTCATGGGACGTCTGCATCTTAAGTTATCAGAGAAACAAGTTGAGCTAACGTTATCGGCAGCAAAACAGAACACAAACTTACTATGAAATTGCTTTATTCAGTGTTTTTACTGGTTTTAATCTCTGGGTCTGTTTAATTTTGAGAAGACAAGACCACCACGGATAATTCGGCTCCAGTCAAAGAACTCCTGAATGTTTCAAGTCATCACAAAAACTAGCTTAGCGAGCGTTAGCAGTTAGCTTTGAGCACCTCAATCCTAGTCCGCTTTACTGCTTCAGAGAAACCCTGATTTCAACATGAAACTACTTTATTGAGTATTTTTACGGGTTCTTATCACAAGTTCCCTTTGTTTTGGACACAATTAAACTTCTGCAGATTGTTCGGCTCTAGTAAAAAACTCAGAACCTCAGGACACTGAGGGAATTCAAACAGGGAGAAACTGACTGCAATGACGAACTCCAATGACCCCATGTTACTTCCCGCTGAAACCAAACTCTGTCTTTTGTTATTTTATAAAAAAGACAGACCCGTTGTTACAGAACATTTGGTAAATAAGAGTTTTTAATGTTTTCTTGTATTGTTAGGTCTATGAGGTTCTGAAGAGGACGAGATGCACCCGAGCCAAATACTCCATGGGTAAGAGATTCTGCCTGTAGCTGTAATTCAAGAGATGCAAATCAATATGCAATTAATGTGGGCTGTTATCATCTGAGTTAGTGTAATTGCCACCACAGAAGAATGCCAGCATATCTCTACAACTAGTGACAGATTCATTCTCCTGAGAGAAGAAACCTATCGAGTGCATGACCCTTCCTCTGGTGCTCGTGTCAAACACAACCACTTGTGCTTTATTACACAGTAGTGTTAACTTAAATTAAATGGTAACTGGTGAAGTTATTCAGCCGCACCTGGGTTCAACAGTTCTTGCATGTGTGTTATGAAGTAACATTCAGTTGGAGAACACAAATACAATACATATGTTTAGGTCACATTTTGATCAGAAAATGTGGAATACGCAGGGACTGGTGGAGGGAAATCAATTATTCATTTTAAATACACCTGTCTGTCTTTGTCAAAGCCAAACATTTGGTCAGATGCTCTGAGCTGACTTTCACAATGTAGACAAAATGGCATTTAGACAGCACACAATGTAAAGGATATCTCTGGTTTGTAACAACTTTTATTATTATGTTAGTGCCTTCATTCCTATCAGTTTTGAATGTATTTATTTTTGGTTGGTTGCAGTTTCATTATTAAGCTCACATTCTTAACATAGTAAAACTGGCAATTTAGGCAAACAGACTAATTTGCCAGAAAAAGTAAAAGAACACAGTTTGGGTTAAAATAGGTACACTGTAAAACGTTTGGCTGTAAAATTACAGTAAATTACTGGCTACTAGTTGCATGGCTTTCACAGTAATTTACTCTAAATATTTAACAGTAATAAAAGTACAACTACATACTGTGACTTTACAGTTGTCATGCCCATGGAATTACTGTGATATAGCAGTACAGAGATGTGGTTTTATGGTACCTTGCTGTACATAAATTACAGTAATTACCTGTATTTTCACAGTTTTACTGTAGAAGGAATGCAACACAGTAGCCAGTAATTTACTGTAAATATAAAAATGTAAATAATACGATAATATATTGTAAATGTGACTAGTTAACTGGGATTTTACCATAACTACACAATTCAAGCAGCTCAATCAACAAAGAAAAACAAAGAAAATCTTAACTTTGTATTACTCCATTGAAGTGCAAAGTACATTTCACAGTGTCTTGGACATGTTGTTACGGCCCCAACCTCTACTCCGCGGTAGTGGCTCGTGCTGAGACCCGCAACATGAAAGAATACACGCAATAACCGGTACTTGGTAACGAGCATTTATTGATAATAAGTTTGCTCACACAAGCGAAACAGGAAACACAAAGAGGTCTGGAGGACTGGCCAAAAGGAACAAACAGAAGGAGGGAACCCGAGCCAGCCACACACCGGGCCATAGGACCCAGAGCTCCCCCTAACCATAAATCAAATATAAACCCTATGGGAAACAAAATAAAGCCGCGAAAACTGGACTACCAGGTCCTCCAGGCTACACATAAACACATCTGCAAAAATATGGCCTACAGCTCAGAATGGCAAAGAGGTATTCTAAGGAAAGTGTCTCCCGGCGTTAGGATAGGCGAAACATCCTTCTCCTCCAGCTTCTCTTTATATATACACGGCTGAGTGGAATTTGGAACACCTGGGCAGAGGCGGAGCCAGGGGCAGACCAGGTGCACCTGGGCAGAGGCGGAGCCAGGGGCAGACCAGGTGCACCTGGGCAGAGGCGGAGCCAGGGGCAGACCAGGTGCACCTGGGCAGAGGCGGAGCCAGGGGCAGACCAGGTGCACCTGGGCAGAGGCGGAGCCAGGGGCAGACCAGGTGCACCTGCGCAGCAGGGAGACAGAAATAAAACAAGGAGGGGAGCACATGTCAGACATCCACTCAAAGTCAACACGTTTTCTGAAGAATGTGCTGACATGGGGGTTTAAATTGCCATGCCTCTTTTTGGCTTTCGAGCCTGTCTCAGGGTTAATGCCCAGGAAGCACCTGAAAACAATAAGCCAAGACAACAATTTCAATTTGACATAGATTTATATGTTGCATCGTTTATTTTAAGGCACATGCAGCGGTGCCCCTTTCAATTTAAGTAAAACCTGCACCAAAGAAAGAAATTAGTATTTAAAGCCAAGCAAGAGTGATAAAAGCAAGAAAATCACTTAATGTGTTGTGTTATCACAGAGGATGGTCTGAATACAGTATTTTACTATGAAATAATACAGTAACATGTTGTGAATTCATTGATCCTGTACATTCACAGTAATTAACTGTGAATGTATTGATTTCACTGTGAAATTCAAAATTACAATATTATATTGTGAACATCACAGGTAAAGACTGTAAAGTGGTAAAACAGTCATTTATTGTAAAATATTACAGCTAAATATTGCGAAATCATGGTAATATTTGACACCGTACGTTAAATAACTGAAAGTTGCATTTTGGTTTCACAACAAGACGTAAAAGCTGGTCTCATGAGGGGAGTTGTCCCATTTTGAAATATGTCACCTAACTTTTTAATTGCTAGATATTAATATAAATGCAAATATTGGTTGTTTGATGCTGCTAATAAAAACACGTCAGGTTCTTTTTGGGGGAGGACAGGCTGTAAATAAGACCTACATTTAAAAAAATAAACTATGTAACTTTAAGGTTACCATGAAGGCTTAGGTTTGAACTCTCAAGGAGTCTACCTTTCTGGGTTTAACGTTTTGTGTGTTTCTTCCTCCAAAGGAGAGCCTTTCCATTTGTTCTAAAGGAGAAATAAACCTCTTACATTTCTAACTATAGTTTAAAAACGGTAGCTGCTTTTGGTAAAATGTCAGTGCGTCCGTGCGTGCATGCGTGTGTCTCTTCTGCTGGATTATAATCCTGTGTTATTTGGCTTCTTACAGGGATCACCAGTCTACTAGCTAATGCTGTCTATACGTCTGATTACCCTCTCCATGATGTGAGTTTTTATCTCACAGCCATCTCTGCCTGACCGGCCTGATAAATTACTGAGAGATTTACTGAGAGATTTATTCCAATACATTGAGTTTCTAATATGAAAATCACCAAAGCTAAATTGACGGTACTCTATAATGTATGTAAAATAATGCTAGGTTTCTCATTGATAATTGTGTGTTAAGTTAAAGGCGTTTTTCCATTACATGCATGATGAACAAAGTGCATTTATGGTTACAGGGAGACATCGAGGGGGTGAATGCAGAAGCAAACGACAGGAAGGTACGTAGAGCAAGTCCACCAGTCAATACATTGAACCAGATGTCACCACGGCAACACCTTCAGTCAATTTACAGATACTCAATCATCAATCAGTCCTAAAGGAAACACAACACCACCTCTTCATTTTCATTAACTTCCAACTTCTCTTCCCCGCTCTTTGTCACTCTCTCTCAAACATCACAAATGAGCATAGTGAGGAGGATTTGGAGAAAATCTGCATGTTTTTCATCTGATAACGATGACGCACAATCTCATGTGAAATACATTTGACTTAAAGAGGACATATTCTGCTCATTTCCAGGTTCATAATTGTACTTTGTGTCTCTACTGCGACGTGTCTCCATGCTTTAATGTTCAAAAGGCTCTTTATTCTTCTCATACTGCCTGTGCTGCTGCACCTCTTCTCACCCTCTGAAACCCCCTCTGGAGGGAACACAGGGATTTTAGCCTTTGCAGACCACAGGAAAGATAAAATTGACTTTAGATTAGATCAGATTAGATAGAATTGTATTAATCCCGAAGGAAATAATTGTTGCCAGGTTGCTCCAAAATTACAATACAGATAATACAGATACATCTTAGTAAAAGTATACAATATACAATAGCTCAATATACAATATACAATGTTTTATATATAGTGTGGGGCTGTTTTGCAGCCTCAGGCACAGGGAGCCTTGTGCGGGTGCAAGGCATCATGAACAATTAAAATGATGTTGACATTTTGAGGGATAATATGAACAAATCTGCTCCTAGTCTTCGCTTAGGTCGTCGCTGGGTCTTCCAACAAGACAATGACCCAAAGCACACATCAAACTTGGTCCAACAGTTCCTAAAGGACACCAAAACCAAGGTGCTGGAGTGGCCCGCACAGAACCCAGATCTCAATCTTATTGAGAATCTGGCGGGTGCTCAAAGTGAATGTCCATGCTCGGAAACCACGCAATTTGAACCAGCTGGAACAATGGGCCAAAATCCCTCAAGAGACCTGTGCCAACCTAGTAAAGAACTACTCTAAGAGCTTGTTGTCAGTTGTGGCTCAGAAAGGGTACACTATTGACTATTAATGGCCTGGGGGATAATATTTTTTGACCCACCCATTTTTCACTATATTTGACATACAGCGAGCCTAAAAACTTATTTTATTTTGCAAAATGTACCAAAAGCTACTAAATAGCCCTGGTGAATGTTTGATTATATCAAGTGTTATCAATGCTGGAAACATTGGGAAGAATTTTAGGAAAATGTTCCATAACTCCTGGGGGGCTAATAATTTAGGCCTCAACTGTATGTATCATATATCACCTATACATATATATAAACTATATATAATAATAAAATTATAAAATTCAATAACGTGCTTCAACCACCAGGTGTCCCTTTATATCAGCTGTGCACCTTTATGGTGTAAATACAGCCTATCTACCGATTGGATCACATATAAAAGTCAGCCGAATTAGTGTTGATACTGCAAGGAGATGTATTGTGTGAAAAGAAATGGAAGATGTTGTTTAATTGCTTATATATTTATGATCCACGTCACGTTTTCAGTTTTGGCGGCAGTTCTCCGGTTTGTCTAGAAGTCTTCTCAGCAGGGCTCTATAAATAGAGAATTACGGCAGATGTGTAATATTTAATGCAGCCGACCCGTGTATTGCAATGCCGTTATGTGATGACTTTCAAAGAGTAAAGCAAGCACACTCGGAATAAAGTATTATTTTATTTTTAAAAAACGTTTTCAGATTTCACATCACATAAACACCAAATCCCAGCATGCATTGCGGCTAAACCATCCAATCATCGAGCTGAGGATCTTGCCTACGTCTGTTTCCAGTATCGTTTATGACAGATGTATTTTGTTATACACACATTCCTTCACATTTACATTTTAATTTGCATTAAAATATTTCGTGAGGCCTTCTAATATGTTTTTAAATATAACTACGGTTGTAGTTGAAGAGTTTGTAAATGATTATGAATCAAAGCTGTTGCCTGGCAACGCAATCGCACAACGTCACGTCCGTTAATTCCACATCCACACGCATGGATTAACATCGATTTAATACATTAATGTAGCCTTTGTTTCTGCTAAAAGAGGTGTCGACCAGCTGGGGCAACAAGAACATCTGCGTAATCGAGTGTGACTATTAAAAAATAAATCATTATTATATTAATATTGACAATAACAACCGACCGTCGGGGTAGCATTTGCTTGGCATTTCTCCACTGGTTAACATGGGTTAACAATACCGTGTAACTGTGACGTTTGAAGGGACGAAATCATGATATCTCCACGTCTCCCAGCACGGTAAATCGTCACATGTTCACGTCTTGCCGTGATACTGGGATGAACAGTACAGCATGTGTGCTATTCTGAGCCTTGCTCCCACTGTACAAGAATAAAATCACCCGGGCAAGAAAAAGAAAACCAGAACTCACGCTGCGTCTGAAGTCATCTCCTCCCCTGCTAACACTTTCCATAATTATACTGTAGGCAACAGTCACTACGGCAACAGCCTAAGAATTCCCCTCTGTTGTTCTCGAGCATCAGAAAAGCTCTAGCACGGTGCTTTCAAGTGCCTCCACGTCAGCGTACTTGTATAGTGTTTGTAGGAAATGGGTTCCTCGGATGTAGGAATGACTTGTTGAGTCTCCGTGATCTGTAACGGCTCCTGCTCTGATTCAAAGCCTTCATTTGCTGCTCTGCCTGCGAATGGAGTGTGGTTGTGTGTGAAAAAGCTGTGATTTATTGCCTCAGAGTAGTAGGATCACAGCACACACTCAGTACGCCGTTTGATCATCACTGTCAAGGCCCTATTATACTGTACATAAAGAGATTTGCATATAAATGACACTGGGACACACATACATACAGCACAAACACGTGTTTTATTAATCATGAGCATTTGGTCCGATGTTTTAGAACACACTAATCACACAACGTTGTGAATCCTATTTGACTTAAATTATTAATACAATAAATAATAATTTGCTTATATGGACAGTGTGATTTTACTGTAACCTAATTCCGCAAACTTAACTACTAAAACCAAAAATGGGGAAAGTGTAGCTTGAATTGAGCATTTACAGAATCATTTTCTGTTCAGGTGGATGTGAGTATCCACTGAGGTGCTGCTTGCTTTACGTGAATGACGCACACTTGCTTGGAAGATGAATATAAAGTCAGATACTAAAGTTTCGAATTGGACACTCACTCCATTTATTTTCCATTCATGCTATCTATTCACTTCCTTCCGATTCCCTCACCGTAAAAAAAAATGACACTTAGAAACAGAATAACTTAGCTTGGACAGCCAACTTTACCGCGGCGATTGTACGTGTAGTCATGTATACCATGTTTTTGTGTGTGTGCTCAGGTGTGTGGTCAAAAACAGCTTTGGCCATCCGGCGGAACTTGAATCAACAAACATTGGTTCCTACCTTTATACCCAGATCGCTAATTGGCTCCTGCACTACTTATTAAATAAATCAATGATTTGATAGAATTATAGAATCGGAGGATGAACCCTCTAATGGTCACGCACACCGTACACTGCACACACTGTGACATTCGGTCTCTGCGTTTAACCCATCCTAGTACCAGGAGCAGTGGGCTGACATTGGTGTCCAGTGTTCTGGATTTGGCTGACAATGTTGATTTTAAAATGTTATTAAATGAACAATTACAATTATCACCAACAAATGGTCTGTTCCACTGCAGACCTACAGCTGGAACTGAGGTGACAGCAACGTAACTCAAAGTGGCAGCAGCTCTGATCAAGGTTTTCTGAAACTGTCCAAGTCTGTTCACATTTTGTAGTCTTTAAATTCTGCCAGAGCCCTTCTCCTCTGTCTCCCCCTTACACCACGACTACAACGTGTTTTCTGATAGAGAAACCCTAACATTAAATCAGTGCTTCTCAAAGTGTGGTCCGCGGACCACTGGTGGTCCGTGAGCGCCCCCTAGTGGTCCGTGAGTATATTGGTACAATTTCACATTTGAAATTAATTAATTAATTAAAGTTTTCCGCACTCTCGCGGGGATATCTCCGCAATGGAGTGAGCTTAAGTTTCACTTTCGATTGCATGATATAGCCCAGATAAACACCTTCATCACACATGTGGCCACTTGTTTGTACCATTTTCACGCGATTTGTAAAAAACGATGTGTTTTTGGATATTTGTGGAGTTAGGTAGTCCGCGAGTGTTTTTTTATTGGTTAAGTGGTCCTTGGTATGAAAAAGTTTGAGAAACACTGCATTAAATGGATCAGACTTCTTTCTGCGGATTGATATGGCTCACATGGTCCCTGATAAGAGTGTCTTTAGTAATGGTCTGAATCCATTGAACCACCAATTACAAAACTTTAATGAATACAGATGTATCTGAGGCTTTCCAAGAAACACAACCTATACAGTACAACAATTTTTTGTAACTAAAGAAAGTTGCTTAGGAGGTTAACATCTCGATTAAACTATACTAGTTTGGACTATAGGAGCATTTCCACTGGGGGATCGACATGTCCTCAACATTCAATCTTTTAGAGAGCTTTTCAGTCTTGAACAGTTTCCGTGATCCAGATAAGAGATGCTTTAAATTAAACATTTAAAAAGCTCATCTGAGTCACCTTGATTTATAAGTGCAATACTTTATTCAAATAACAGCAGCGTGTGCTCGAAGCAGTTATTAATGCAATGAATGCAATCCAATAATACCTAGCATTGCATTGTGAATGTCCTTGATGTCTGCTGGTCCAAAGTTTGTTTCACATTAGCAACATGACGGAAGTCCCTGTTGGGTTGGAATACGGTCTCTGTTGAAGGGAAAGCTTTCAGGTTTCAGCCGGCAGGCTTGTTTTGATTACATCGATTGTTGTTGTCACGCAGCAGCTCCTTTGGATGTGTGAGCAGATGACTGCGCAGGTCTCAGTGTGCAGCTCGGCACACTGAGACCTGTGTTACTGTGAATATGCTGCTTCTGTGGATTTCTATGAAATATGCAAATATGATTACATTTGAATGTATATCATTAGTGCTCCTGGCTGTGATACGCATAGAGTATAATGCATCATCAAGGTAAAGCCAGCGGGCAAATCATCTGACGAAGCAATAAGTAGTGGGATGATTGAATCACGTCATCCATCCAATCACAATTCTATTCTTCTTAAATACATTTCTGGTATTGATTTTTATTTATCTGGTTTACAGCAGTACGAAACCCAAAAAGAGATGTTTCCGTTTTCAATCATTTCAAACGGATTAAAACTATGCAGAAATAACTATATAAAGGTGCTGGATTTTGTTTTAACCTCGTCGTGCTGTTATCAAGAAAAAAACAACTTTGAAAAACACTGAATTCTGAGTTGAGTTCTGTGTGGCTGTGCTAACATCAGAGCCGCTCCATCAACACTCACAATAAAGTCACCTGAACTAGGATGCATACAGCCCCAAGCTATGGTTCAGAAAAAGAGATATCTACATACTGTAGTTTAGTCGGGAAAGCAGGACGTTCAAAGCTGTCACTATGGGCTTTGAGCCACTTATTGGTGACATTTCATAAATAATAATTACCAGGTACTCTCCGTTCTTCTTAAATGCTTTGCAAAATAAATGAGAGGGACACTGTTTTGCAACCAGTAAATATGGAGGAAGTATTTTGTTAGCTTTCAACAGCCAACTTGCTCCAGTGTGATGTATATAAAATTGTTCAGATAATGGCCGGTAATATATAATTGAATATGAACATTATTACAGTAATGATTGACTCTTCTCTTCCCAGCTGCTGTACGAGGAGTGGGCCAGCTACAGCGTCTTCTACAAGTACCAGCCCATCGGACTCATACGGTCAGATCAATAGCAATGAGCTTTGTCACACATCAGAGGAATTACAGACACATTTGCAGGAATTATATGTATTGCTTTCACAGCTGCATTAACTGCCTCCAGCAGCCTGCGGGCAGGAAGACTCTGAATCAGATCCAAGCTCTCTCACAGTCAGGGCTGAGCAGCTCACTCTGCCTAGGGACTTAAAAGTCTTCTAAAGACTGTCATGTCGGCGTAGGATGAACATGATCTGGTTTGAGAGATGAATGCAGTTGGTAGAGGATGTACAAATGATTTACAACAACTAAAGACAGCAGGATGGGATGTTTCTTGCTTTATTATTTAAAAAAAATTGAACACCCGTGATGGTGTATCCTTCCACAGGAAGTATTTTGGGGAGAAGGTGGGACTATATTTCGCCTGGTTAGGAGTCTACACACAGATGCTGATCCCTGCAGCCATCGTCGGAGTCATCGTGTTCCTCTACGGCTGTGCCACTGTCGATGATAACATACCGAGGTACACACACACACACACACACACACACACACACACACACACACACACACACACACACACACACACACACACACACACACACACACACACACACACACACACACACACAGAGAGATCAAGCAGGATTTTCAATACAGAGTTGCTTTTCATGCCTACTCAATACTCTGTTGAGGTAGGATGGGTGTTGTGATCACATGTCTATTACTGTATGAATCTTTATAACCATGTTTTTCTTTTGTAGAGAATGTATTTGCAAAAGAAGCCAAAAAGCTCAAATGTTAAAATATGTCCTAAATATGATTTAATAAGACATGGATAGACAAAAGGAGGTGACTCAAAGAGTGCAGATTATGTCACAATGTTAAAACAAATTCAAATAACGAATGTTCCTTATTGCACAGATATTTAGATTGACCAAAAAGGGGAGTCGGAGCACATTGTGCCACGTTGACTCACAAGGTGAAAACATACCAGCCTGTTGCAACCAGACTGGGAACTTATAAATAGAACATTTGATGACATCTTTCAGATGGAAGGCGATACTTGGTGCTATGGACGCCTTTCAGAAGCCACCAAAAAGTGTTGATGGTTCATACCCAGCTCTGAAATAAAAACAAAAATAAAACGAGACATTACATTAAAGGTGGGGTCGGTCATTCTGGAGAAACCGGCTCGAGTGCGCTAGAATTTGAAAATACACAGCCGGAACAACTCTGCCACTTCCTTACAGAGCCCCTCCTCCAACACACACGCACATGACCAATGAGGGCACGAGATAAGCTTGTGCACAGATGGAAGGCTGACAGGCAGGCAGGCCGTCCAGTTATTTTAGCCGGGCCAGCTCAGATGATTGGTCGTGCTTTTTACAGCGCCACGGCTTCTACATTTTTTTATGGATTTTTTGTCAAAGCACTTCAGATATTCATTGCTATCGGGATGTTAAGAGCATTCCATGGAATATAACAAAAAGTGTATCTCGAGCCGGTTTCTCAAACTTACATACCCCACCTTTAAAAAATATTTCTCATGTCGTTGTTAAGGTTGCATTTACTCCTAAAGGTTTTATTTATTGACTGGCTGGCTCTCTGGCTAGCTTGCTAAATAAACACGATGCCAGTGTAAAGGAGATGCTAACCACTGCTCCACATGGAGTTCAAACTAAGTTAGTTTTGCTGAAAAAGGAAAGTGAGCTTATTATTGAGTGCAAAATGGTATACAGCATTTTCCTAAAACAAGTAAGCAACGTTGTTTCACCTGTTGGTGGTACAGTATAAGTAAAACGGGTAGCATTGTATGTGAATCTAGTGTAGTATTGTTTTATAATATGCAGAAACTGAATATTACTTGTGAAAAAAAACACACTTTTAACAACTATTGGTTTAGAAAGTCCACATCAGACCCAATCGAATAAAGGAGGTCTCTTCCACTGTGCAGCCCGATGGTAGACGGCAGGAGTAGCCCACACCCTGACTCCCCCTGGTTACATAAACACACGTGGAAGCTTTGGGTTTATTGCAACACCGCATCATTACACACTTTACATTTGCACAGTATCATTACATTTAGCTGACGCTTCTATCCAAAGCGACTTACAATAAGTGCGTTCGACCAACAAAATACAAACTTGAAGAAAACAGAATCATAAAGTACATCAGGTTTCATAGAGCAAACACATTTCAAGTGCTACTCAACTGGCTTTAGATAAGCCAGTCCTTTATTAGTATATAAGTGCTCTGTTAATAGTTCTATCGCTCGAAGTGGGGAGGGTATTAATGATTGTTTAGGAACATGAGGATAACGTATGTTAAATGAGGCAATAGAAGCCATTTTTACTGAGTGTTGGGGGTATTGGGCCATAATGGGTGTCACGATCTGTCTGTGTTGTGTTTTGTCTTTTTCTGTCTTTGGTTTCCTTCATTTCATTTCAAACCTTTATTTATACAGATAAATCCCATTGAGATCATTGATCTCTTTTTCAAGGGAGACCTGCTCAAGTAGTTCCACATGAAACATTAAACATCAATAAAACAACAAAAGGACATCAACATCCTGTTTTATTTTGAAATGACTCCCCTCCTCGACTCCCTCCTCGACTCCCCTCCTCGACTCCTATCCTCGATACTTAGTCCCGCCCACAGGAGATGCGAGCGGAGGAGCCGAGGAGGGGAACCGAGGAGAGAGGAGGGGAAGCAGCAGGCGGTTAGAGAAATAAGAACTCCTCTCCTCTGAGCGGTCATTTTAAAGAGACGCCCATTAATGATGACAGAAGGCACAGCAGCCTCTGTCTGATGGACAGATGTGTTCATGATGACTTATATATTTACTTTGATTCATTCACAGTGCGGTATCATGAGACAATAACAGGCTACAGATGCGGACACGCACACACACATGTGTATATATTTATATAAATAAATACAATTTCAGAATCAAACGGAGCACTCTCATAACTCGTAACACTATCAGAGACTGGATATATCCCCCCCCCTCTCCCCTTTGGTCGCTACAATGAGGAAAATAAATCACGGGCCAAAAGTTGTATTTACAAGTATTACAAGTAAGCAGAGGACACCAAACCAACAGACCTGTCTGTCCGCTGCATCTACGCACACACTGTACCACACACACCTACACACTGTACCACACACACACACACACACACACACACACACACACACACACACACACACACACACACACACACACACGCACATACAGCTCCTAAAACAGGCTACAGCCGTTGTGTATTTTATTGTGAAGCACTGAATGGTTTTAGAAAAATATCGACTCTTTGTTTGTAGATATCTACTAAACTAAAGCAAATAAAGAGAGTAGGCCTGTTCTACTGAGTGATATATATTATACACACTGCTCTGCTTTCTGCAAGGACCTCACAGCTGTTCTCTCTGTAAACATCGCGTCGCGATGAAAGCAGTTTCTAAAATAATATCCAGGGGATGCATGCAGAGCTGTCATTGGCTGAGATAAGTCCGGCCGTGCGTCACGACTCTTTGAAACATCTCTGTTCCCGGAAATGCATCCGCGAAGGAGCCGTGGAGGACCATGGAGGACCCATCAGTGTATCCTCGGTTAGAGCTACTCCAGAGTACCTCCTCGATGCTCGATGCTCGGTCCTCGACGTGCATTTAGAGAAATGGGATGTCCTTCAACATGGCGCGCTAAAATTCATTTCCGGGTCACTACCGGAGGACAGAGGAGTCGAGGAGGGGGATTTGATGAAATGAGAAAGGGCCCTGTTGTGCCTGTTGCTTTCTGTCTGATGACCCGATTGTGTTCACCTGGTGCCGCTGTGTGTTCTCCTCCCTCCTCACCTGTCTCTTGTTTGTGTCATTAGTCCTGTGTGCATTTAGGTTCTGTGTTTTCTGTCTGTCTTTGTGAGTTCCTTGTTGTATTTTGACGTTGTTCACGGGGTAGAGTTCTGTTTGGTTTCATTTAGCCTTGGAATAAAGGTGTTTTTTCTGAGAAATCTGCGTTTGGGTCCTGCCTGCTTCGCTCATCCCTGACAATGGGCAGTGATGAAGGTCTACATTTCAAATGTAATCACATATACTAAACAGTAGTGATGGTGAGATGAAGCCTTATGAAGCTTTGAAGCTTTCCAGCCAATTGGGTCGCAAAAGGGTTCATCTCATGAGGCTTCATCATGGGCTTCATTTGAACACAAACCCCCTGCTGGTCAAAGTGTGTAAAACAGGCAGATTGGACATCTCAACAGTGTGCTCTATCTATCTCATACCGAGTTCCAATTGAGTAAAGCCTTAGAATAACTCTAAACAAAGAACATTAAATCATATTTTCATGTTAACAATATTGTATTTATTCCAGTTTAATGATTGTGATTGAAAAGCCTAAGGAGGCTGGTAAACATTGCAAAGAGGGATTTGTATTCCTTACTAATATTCATAAACGTAACCATGTTGTAGCCGGAGAAAGGCTAAACCATATCAAAGAATACATTTATTAACTACATTATCTCATTTAGCTGTAGCTTTTATAAACAACAACACGTATTGTTCAGTCGTTGAACTAGGGACCCTGCGGTCATGAGTCAACTGCTTTCCAGCTGAGCCACAGCACACACACTAAAGCTCCTTGAAAACACTGCAACATATGTATTCCTGTATTTATTTATTCGTGTTTTTATTCCTACATTTATTTATGCTTGTATCTATTTATACTTATGACATGTTCCGACCGCTATATAAGTGAGGGTCTGAGCTCTCTTGATTCTATCGTGTCACCGGCCCGGGTACAGGAGGGGTAATGTGATTCTTATTATACATCCATGGGTATTATGAGCGTTGTGGTTCAGCGGTCCAACCGATCTGAATCGCTTCGTGAAGCAGTCACGTGGTATCGACAGGCAGCGAGGCTTCGTTTGTCATCGATGACGTTACTGGCCCAAAACGATACAAGCCTCGGTACATGCTTCACAAAATGCTTCAGGGATTACTCGACACACGCTCCGAAGCCTCGGCGCAATACGTAACATCACTAGGGAACAATAGATTTGGGTTTTAACAATTATACTTGTGCAATATCCCAACCTCTGCCATTTACATGGATTTAATAATTTCTTATTTACAATTTGCACCAATCACTAATCGCAGCCCCTGAAGCAGCGTACTGTAGTTGGAGGCTTATCTGGATATTAGGAAATACTATCAAAGGCGGATACATTTTCACAATCGCTCTCATAATGCAGAACCTTAACAGACATACTGTAAATAAGAGAATATATTTAAACAAAATGGTTCACAAAGTGGGTGACCTCGAGGTGCCGCAAGATTGATCAGGTTAGTGTTCACAGTGCGTTACGGAAACATGATGACATTTACATTAACTGTTTCATTCTAAGTTGAAAGATGATCAATACATATATAATTGACTCCATAAAGGGCAGCTGAGGCCTTTCTGCAGGGTTTTAGCATGTTTTCCCTCACACCTCGGGTTAATGGGAGTGAAGGTGTGACGTGAGGGTGATCAGTCTGTCTCAGTCTGACAGTGAGCTGTCAGTCTCTGTACAGAGAGTGTCAGCCCTGTGATTGATGTGTGACCTCTCCTCGGGAAACGCTCACCCAGTGTCAGAGTATATCAATTACATATCCATATTTCTGTACAGCTATGGCTGTTGGCTGTTGGCTGGCACTGGTTTTGAAACTGCTGCTTCAGAAACAAAAAAAGAAGGATTTTAGTTGTAAAATGTATTTTGTTCTTTGCAATGTAACCGGAATCTAAACTCTTGTTCTGATCCCTCTCCAACATCCTTTTCCCTTCTCCTTAGAGAACACATTTTATGATCGTTAATCAATTGGCAGCTGGTGGCATTTCAAAATATACAAGTCTTTCATTAATTCTGTGAGAGTTAAGATTTAATTCATTTAATTTCCAGAACACATTTACTTGGTGTCTTTTGTTTGTTAAAGTAAGCTCATTACGCTCGTAAACCCTGGACTAAAACGCTTATTTGTGTTTCAGCTAGATTTGTGATCATCAGAAACCTCATATCTGTCAACGTGATATTAGTATACGATATGTTTTAGATTTAAACCAATAATCAATCGCTTTCAATGAAATGAATGGGACCATTTGAGGGATTGAGGAAGTGGACCGCTTTGCCTTTGATGAATTGGTCTTCTTGTGTCCATCCGTCAGTATGGAGATCTGTGATCCCAGGAACAACATCACCATGTGTCCGCTGTGCGACCGCGCCTGCAGCTACTGGAAGCTGGTGACCGCCTGCGGGACGGCCCGGGCCAGCCACCTGTTCGATAACCCCGCCACCGTCTTCTTCTCCATCTTCATGGCCCTCTGGGGTAAGGACCCTTCACATCCAATCATACCAACCGCATCCAAAGAGTCCAATAAAAACCAGCAGCCAGTTGCACAAAATATCTTAAATTAAAATAAATTCCAAGGTCTGACTTCAAGTGTCCATGTTTCTAAAAAGGTTTAGATGCTCAAAACACAATTTTTTTTTTTAAGGTTTGCTTAAAACTTTCCCTTAAGTATTTGAAGTGTTGTCCTTATTTTGGTATTATACTTAAGGAATCTCCTAAGGCCAGTTAAACCGTTGCACAAAATACTTTAACAGCCAAAGTGAAAAAGGAAACTAGATTAAATTAGATTAGATCATCTATACTTAATTCATCCAATAAACATTAGTATTAGAATAAAATCCAAGTAGAATAAGATAACCATAAACAATAAATAAATACATATCATCAGCACAAAATATATATATATATAGATTATTTAAAATATACACAATATGAGTACTTCAAGAGAACACCTCAAGTTTATTTAAAAAAAGGCCACTGTAGATGAGTAGAATTTCAAACACAACCTGTTCAGCAAAGTAGTTGCTAAGTTGCCAAGTAAGTTGCTAGTTGAACCGTTTAACTTTATAGACAATACGGTTTAATCCATTCAGTTTAGGAAATGTGATTACTGCCCCTCAGGCTCACATAGACTTTACAATAGGAATCTGCAGAGTAACTCTTGAGTAAACAAAGAGCCGCTCTTCTGATGTCCTGCCAATCCACGCTGCCATCTGCGAGCGGCAGCAGGGCATCAGACCAGAGAGGTTCTGGAGCTGGTGTCTGACAGAGTCACAGCCTGTCTGCCATCTGGGTTCATGTTCTGTAGCCCTGATAAAGAAGAATATCATGAATCTGTACGTACTGCTCCTTGTGGGAAATCATTGCAGGAGCCAAAATAGCAACATGTGTGTCCATGTGTGCAAATGAAACACAAATGTGTGTTGCCTTCTTGTCAACTAATAACATGACAATATCCAATCCAACAATTACTGCTTCAACTAATAAGTATTGTAAGTTCTGTAAGTACATTTTGTTTAGTAAAGCACCCTAAATCAAACAATATCACACATTTCTTCATGACAACATAATGATTAACCATAAAAACACATGAGGTGAGAAGAAAGGCTAGCTTTAAGTGGGTCTTCAGCTGCTTTAAAAAAAGGCTCTAAATGTTAAACAGGTACCTTGAAATAAATGACAATATTAGACAATGTAATAAAGGAGATACATTGGGTTTGATCTGGGTTTCCCTGCTGGTAGGTGTTATCATTGCCACGTGCAGAAGTATTCAGGACCATTAGCAGAAGGTTCAGAGACAATTGACTGTGGCAGATCAAAAGGGAGACATAGGCTGCGTTTCACTTCTCTTATTTTTCATTTCCTCGCTCCTCGGTCTCTCCATCACCGGAAGTTGATTTGTCTGCGCCATCTTGAGTAGCGTCCCAGTGCCCTTATTTGTGCCGGAGGAGCGATAATCGAGGAACTACCAGACCATCCTGCGGTGAAATCCTCAGACACTCGCCCTGCCCCCTTACTGTGTATCGCTCACTGATTGGACGATGCAACGCATGCACTGATCTAGCTGCTGTCAGACGATCAGCTGTGCGGCGTCATCACAAAAGGACAGCGCTTCAGCAATTATGAAAGCTATGTTGTCTGAAGCGACCAAGGGACATCATCCTTAAGAGATGTATACCTGAATATCATCAGCGTTACAGTCAAATAAAATGTTCTCATTTTTTACCTAAATAATAACCTAGAAAAAACATAGGAGAAAATAATATAGGACCAAAGACTCATCCCTGAGGGACACCCCAGAAACGAGCAGCCGTTTCAGACCCTTAGGGACCAAGGGACACAGAAAAGAAACTCCTATTAAAGACATAACAGGAGAACCAGTCCACATTATGTATCAAAGCCCGATAGCTTCTTCCTCTGTGCCATAGAGCTCCACTGATGCCCATAACTATTCAAAACACATCATTGAGCCACACTGTTGCATTATCATGATCCCACTCACACAGTAGTTTATTTAAACTCAATCCCACGTGCACTGTCCTCATCTAATATTAACCAAAATTACCTTTTGTTGTTGTAATTAAGCAAATACATCTAAAGATGCATGTTTATTAGGAACCAACAGACTTGGAACTGAGAGCCACAGACAGAGTAGTGAAGGATAGTCCATTTGGGATTTCTAGAGATACATTGTTAATGGCATTGCAATCACTACAGTTATCCATTTATTTCTCCAATCCATTTTATTTCTATATTTCTATAGCACATTTAACAACAACAGAGTTGAACAAAATGCTGTACATCAACAACTGTATAAAAACATAGCATAAATACATAAAAAACAGACAGGACATGAAACAAATGTAAAACACGAGACAATGAAACCAGATCAGAAGCCACCGACTGAGAAACTCTCCTACATGACGTAAAAACAATATAAAACACTAGTAAGATAAAAACCCAAATGTAAAAGCACAGAGTCACCTGGTCTGTAAATGCCAGGGAAAAGAAGTGGGTTTTTAAAGGAGATTTAAAAACAGGCAGAGTTGGAGCAAGTCTAACCTCGAGGGGCAATTTGTTCCATAACTTTGGAGCTACAACAGCAAAGGCTCTGTCTCCTCGCTGCTTTAGCCTTGGGTTATCTAGCTAGGCATAGAGGTTAACTACAGTATATACAAGCTGATGATTAGTCACAATAATCATTGTCAATGTCAATTATAATCAACATAAAACGAATTAACCCTTTAGAGTCTAAAAGAAACAACGGAGATACAGCACATCTTTACAGAAGGAATCCAAAAAAAAGAACCTTATTGTTTGTTTATTGTCATGTATAGATGATGGTATAAGGGGCATGTATACAGATGTTGATTGAGCCTGTGTTAATATTGCTGCGTGTGCTTGGTTATGTAGCGGTTCTCTTCATGGAGCACTGGAAGAGACGGCAGATGCGGCTCAACTATGTCTGGGACCTGACGGGCTTCGGAGAAGAGGAGCAGGTGAGACAATGCTACAAATTATTTTTGGTTACAAATGTCTAAAGATATACCTTTACAGGAGTATATTTGATAACAATAGTTTCACATTCTGGTAAAAGCTATGATTTGTTTCTTTGCTGAGAGTTATTACTCTTGTGTCTGAATATGAGGAATATGGTTAGCTTAGCATAAAGACTGGAAATAAGCAGCAACAGAAACTAGCTTACAGGCAACAGGCACCTCTAAACAGAGGTGGGAGAAGTGCCCAGATCGTGTTCTTAAGTAAAAGTAGAAGTACCAGAGTGTAAGAATACTAAAATATTAAATAAATGTAGTGGAGTAAAAGTAGACTATTTACCTCTGAATCGTAGAAAGGCAAGGCGTCGAACAGTAAAGCACAAGTCTGTCAAAATTGTACTAAAAAATTGTTGAACAAAAGTTTTGCTGCGTATTTCAAAACGTATTACTTTCCACCACTGCCTCTAAAACGCGTTAATTAACATGTTACTGTATGTAATGAAATGCTAAGATAATAAGTTGTGTTTTCTACGCAAGCCCCGAGAGGCAAATGACTTAAAAAAGATGTTGGTGGTCCAATTTTAAGTCTAATTTGAATAGTTTTCTCTACAAAATGTTTGGCAGTTTATTTGTTTCATTTCACCATGCTATCTTATCACAAGGTAGACATATGTTTGTGTTAGCGAAACAATAAGCAACATAACTGTCAGGTTTTTCTTTGGGAGCCCACAAACTGCTCACATGCAATAAAGACCTTGTGTTTAGAATGCACGGAGAGATGAAAGCCTTTAAGAAAACAGGACTTATTTAAGTCTCTTTTTAAACAACAACTCGTGCTGACACTTGTATTAACATGACAAGAAATGCAGATGTGTCACTGCAAAGTCACACAGTAATATGGATGACAGAGAGGCGGGGGTCTGTGTCCCTGTGTCGTGAGTCAGCCCTCAGCTGTAATGTTCCCACACACACACCACAGTCAAACACATCACTATCTTTTCAAATCATAAGGACATGAAGCAGTGTCCGACAGCCTTCTTCTAAAAGGTTTGTGTCAGTATCATGTCCTGTATCATTGACATGTGTTCCTTTTGTGTTTGTGTGTGTTGTATTTGACAGGAGGAACATAAGGTTTGGAATCCGACTTGCTTACCTTTTTTTTAACCTACCGTTTACGATCCATCCTGCAGCCGCTAACGCTAACATGTTCTCCCTCAAGGTGTCTAACAATCTCCCTCAGGAGTATTCCCTTGGCATTTTGTACTCTTGTATCTGCTGTGTAAGGTTTACTGCGGCTTTTCTCTTTCTCTCCGAGGTGTATACTGAAGCCTCTTGTTAGTGTGGCCTCTCAACACTGTGTTGTTGTTGCTGTTGTTTGTCTCCTGACGGCAGCAGAGATGACAGGACCATTTATTTGACTCATAGCTCTCTGTCCTCCTCCTTGCTCCGCTGCTTTTCTTTTGAGATTTACAGGGCCCATAGGAGCCATAACACAGGTAGCACACAAACTCCCAATGTGAAATAATATGCATTTGAACAAGTGGTGTGAAATGTAGGCTTAGCATTCTGTACTTTTAAACAAACAGGAACAGAACTGGCTAACCTGTCGGGTCAATACAATCTGAACATCGAGAAGCACTTTCAATGCAAATGGCATAACAGAATGTATACGGTTGGTTTAATTATGTGAGGCCTTGGTTTTCCAAAATGGTTGAGTAACGGCCCAATAGGCGCATTCACACCGCAGTACTTTCCCACAAAGGTTCACGAGAACTTAGTTCATGAGAACTCTTTTGTCGCGTTCACACCAAAAAGAACCTTTTTACCCCCTTTTCCGTCCCCGCTAGAGAGCAGGGACTTTCGTGGGAGAAAAAGGTTCCTCTGTCTGATTGGCTGGGCGGATTGCAAACCACGCCCCGTAAAACTCCCAAAAAGTTTTGTGAAGCCGCCATTTTATTATCCTCGCATTAGCATTATTAGCATTAGCATTAGCCCAGCGCAGAAACGCAGAGAGACTAACTTATGGCAACACAAAATAAAACATGGGAGCGGTGGAGATGAGGAGGTGTCGGCGTTCTGGCGATTTACTCGGAAGGCTTCAGTAGAAGCTGCTGGGAGTCCCAGCAGCTTCTACTGAAGCCTTCCCCAACTCCGGAGACTTCCGGCCGGGGACTTTGGGCGGCAGTACACGCCGTGAAGTGGTTTGCGGCCTGCCAGTAAACCCAAAGCAGAAGAAGAAGAAGTGACGTCAGCGGCTTCATTTGCCTAATCCACCCCCAGGGACTTATTCTGGTGTGAACGCGATCAGTACTTAGTTCATGAGAACTAAAGAGTACTCATGAACCTTTGTGGGAAAAGTAGTGCGGTGTGAATGCGCCTATTGAAAGAAGTAGCTATCTGTTCCTTTTACTTCTCACACGTCCTCGAGGCCCAGAGAGTCATGTAGGGCTCATAGCACTGATGGTATTCGACCCATGTGCGCCTCATATACTTTTCACAGGTCCTGCCCACTCTAAGCCGGTACTGGGCCCGCATGGACATGTTGGCTGGGAAGTCAGTGGTATGTCTGACCCGTAAACTTCACACATACCTGGAAATATGTTTCTCAAAAACCCACCACCTGGAACAGGACCGAAAGGGGATCAAATAGGCAGGGTAGCTGGTTTTTGTTCCCAATTAAAACAGTATAACAAGTCCACGCTTTTATATTTCCGAGGTGGAATGAGTGTGTCATTTGAAAGGTGTGATATATACTGTAGTGATGAAACCCCAAAGAGTTCTAACCTTGCTGTTATTATTATCACCTCAGCTTCAAAGCTCCTGTAGGGCTGGTAGGAGAGTGCATTTCTGACCTATATTTGTCAGGTGGCCAAACACGACTCCACGTTCCTGCTGTGTGTGAAAATAGCAGCTTGCTCACGCGCTCCTGTTACAGTGAGGACGAGTTGCCAAGCAATCTGTTAATGCAGGTTAAGTTGCAGTAACGATGGGTCATGAGGACTCTAAGAAGAACATGATTACCTTTCTACTGAATATGAAATGATAGAAAAGCAATTGTTCCTTTTTAATAATCCAATTCTTGAAGAAGTCACTCTTTACATTTGCTTTGTGTCTGCATTTGGGTCTTTGTTTGCCTATCTTCGCTCATGTTCTAACCTTAACTATGCCTAACCACGTTTTGCCATTCTTTCCAACCAAGGGTTCCACCAGAGTCCTCTGTGTACACTGCACCTCCTCATTCCTCTTGGCTTAATGCAACAAGTATGACTCTGTGACAAATGGGTCATTTCTGACGGCATATTACATGGAAATCAAATGTGAACCTGATATTCCTCACCATGCAAGGATTATTTGATCAAAACCAAAATGCAGCTTGCCATATCATGGAGCTTTGTGAATCAGATGGTAACAGCTGGATTAAGAAAGGACAGTTTCAAATGTCAATCACAGACACATACTGGCAGAGGTAGGTTTTGATGGCACACACAGCACATGTAGCTGTTAGCTTAGCTGTATTGCTAAGCTTGGATAAACATAAATGCATCAAAACTAGCAAAAAAACTAGACTGGCTGTTTTTATGTTATTCTAACATTTAGTTTCACATACTCCTAATCCCTTCATGGTGGGTCCATGCGTTGCTCTTTCCTTGCACAGAAGTGTAACTCAAACACACCGTTTTGCTTCATGCACACAGGCTGTTCTTTTCATGGCTGTCTCCCAACGTTCTACTGTGCATCGCTCTGTCCTGCTGACTAGCCCACAGGGGTCACGTGTCAGTTACTGTAACATTCAAACTGATTTCCATTCCAGGACCACAACCGAGCCGAGTACGAGTTCCAGGTCATGAAAAAGACAATGAAACAGGAACAATCCAGCCCCACGGTAAAGTAGATGTACTTGATGTTATGTATGTGTGTAAAGCAGACCTGCACGGTGCATCATGTTTTAGAGGTCTGTCCTCAGAGCGTCGGCATCAGAAGATGTGGTATTCACAATATCACATCATTTGTTACTTGATATGCCTTATTTGTGCCTTAGTACTCTAACTGGACACCTACACTACCATTTACATTACTGCATCATTTTCTTAAGCATGCCATTAGTTTAACCCATAACATTTCACTTTGGGAACTTCTTGAAATGAATAAAGTGCACTTTTGTATGGGGTCAGATGGGACTTAAAATAAATAAATGCACACACAAGTTTCATCAAATAATTTGGGATTTACATCCAAATGTCTCTATTCACAAAAATAGTTTTCAATGGACACACAAATAGTAATCGTTTTATATACATGTAAGACAATCCATGTAAATAAGTTGCACAAATATACTTCCTATCCCCGCAGAAATATTTATTGTTTTAATACATATATAATAATCTACAAATATATCTATTCAAAAGTGTTATATTTTCCATACACAACATTCACTACAAATACATATTTGAATGTTGTTACATTTATATAAAATGCACTGTGTGTGTATGAACCGGTTTGTGTGTGTGTGGCCCTTACGCTCAGTAAGCACAGTAAATATGAAGTCTCCTTTCATTGTATTACTTTGAAATGACTTTGTTGCATCTTTGTCTGATAATGTTACTCAGACATCCAGCAAACATGGTTTCTGTGAAATGGACCATTAGACTCGGTCCTCTCTTTCAAAAGTCACAGATAACATCCGGCCAAACACAGAGTGCAGACACACCGTCCGTCAGCAGCTGACAGGGCACCTGGATCACACTGAACAGCGCAGGAATCACATCGAATGGTGCTGATAAAACACTAACAACGTGCGTGTGTGTGTGTGTGTGTGTGTGTGTGTGTGTGTGTGTGTGTGTGTGTGTGTGTGTGTGTGTGTGTGTGTGTGTGTGTGTGTGTGTGTGTGTGTGTGTGTGTGTGTGTGTGTGTGTGTGTTTTCAGAGTGAGAAAGTGAAGCTGACCTGTACAGACAGAATGCCAGCTTACCTGACTGCCGTGTTGATGATGGTCTTCATGGTGAGTCTCATTTTGTGAACATGCTTGTGGTTAGAAGATTTCCATGCTTTGTTCTATGACATACATGACGTCAGTAAATACGCCGCTAATGAATGTCCGAAGCTTCTATGTGACATCAAAACGGCGGTTGCCAACAAGTGACTAAAAGAGACTAAGAAACGTCATCGTGCCGACACGAGTCCACCTTTAGCTTAGCATTAGTGACGTGCAGCCATGACACTGTGATGGAGTCTGTTTATAACCTAGCGTTAGCTTTTCACTTCTGGCGATTGCATTTACGCTTCAAAAATCACAACGTGGTGTTAATATGTGGAAATGATCCTTCTGAACAAAAGTCAGTAGCAAATACGAGAGTTTCCCTTAAGCAGGTTCTTTGCTTCATTTGATTCATTCATGGTTAGCATGGCAGGATAACTCGACACAAAGGACTGCGTGTCCAACATGGATACGACACACACACACACACACACACACACACACACACACACACACACACACACACACACACACACACACACACACACACACACACCAAGGGAAGAGCTTTTCTTTTTCAAATGCAACTACAACAGCATTTCAAGCCACTACTGATTATTTGACAAATTCTCCAAAACGGAGCCGAACCCAGATGTGTCAGGACTCGTCAGGGCTGATCGCACGAGGCTGTTGTGTAGCAGAAGTTGTTGCTATGACACAAACACATTAAAGTATTACATCCAGGCTCAGGTGGGTAATGATGCATGTCAGAGCAGTCTCCCTTATTATTTATATAGTTTGTGACTCCTGTAAACGGCATGTTTAAACATTGTAGCCCTTTACTGTGCTTTGATTTAGTCAAATGATTATACATTTAACCCTTTCAATGCACTTCCTGCTGATTGTTCAGATTCAAATACAGTTGAGGCCTCGATGATTAGCCCCCCAGGAGTTATGGAACATTTTCCTACAATTCTTCCCAATGTTTCCAGCATTGATAACACTTGATATAATCAAACATTCACCAGGGCTATTTAGTAGCTGTTGGTACATTTTGGAAGATAAAATAAGTTTTAGGCTCGCTTTATATCAAATATAGTGAAAAATGGGTTGGTCAAAAATATTATCCCCCAGGCCATTAATAGTCAATAGTGTACCCTTTCTGAGCCACAACTGACAACAAGCTCTTAGAGTAGTTCTTTACTAGGTTGGCACAGGTCTCTTGAGGGATTTTGGCCCATTGTTCCAGCTGGTCCAAATTGCGTGGTTTCCAAGCATGGACATTCACTTTGAGCACCCGCCAGATTCTCAATAAGATTGAGATCTGGGCTCTGTGCGGGCCACTCCAGCACCTTGGTTTTGGTGTCCTTTAGGAACTGTTGGACCAAGTTTGATGTGTGCTTTGGGTCATTGTCTTGTTGGAAGACCCAGCGACGACCTAAGCGAAGACTAGGAGCAGATTTGTTCATATTATCCCTCAAAATGTCAACATCATTTTAATTGTTCATGATGCCTTGCACCCGCACAAGGCTCCCTGTGCCTGAGGCTGCAAAACAGCCCCACACTATATATAAAACATTGTATATTGTATATTGAGCTATTGTATATTGTATACTTTTACTAAGATGTATCTGTATTATCTGTATTGTAATTTTGGAGCAACCCAAGGCTAAAATCCCTGTGTTCCCTCCAGAGGGGGTTTCAGAGGGTGAGAAGAGGTGCAGCAGCACAGGCAGTATGAGAAGAATAAAGAGCCTTTTGAACATTAAAGCATGGAGACATGTCGCAGTAGAGACACAAAGTACAGTTATGAACCTGGAAATGAGCAGAACGTCCTCTCCCTGTGGCTCCCTGTGCCCGAGGCTGCCAAACAGCCCCACAGCGTGATGTGGTCTTAGGGTTGAAGGCCTCTCCCTTTCTTCGCCAAACATAAGCAACATCCATGTGCCCAAACAGTTCCAGTTTAGTCTCATCAGACCAAAGCACAGACTTCCAAAACTCATCTTTCCCTTTCAAATGTTCACGGGCAAACCTCTGATGTGCCGCTCTCTGAGTAAAGGGGTTCTTCTGGGACGATGGCCCTGAAGCCCACCACGATGAAGAGCCCTCACAACTGTGTTCCTTGTAACTCCAGAAGAGGCCAGGTCAGCAACAATCGTCTTGGCAGATGTCTATATTCCTCTCCAGCGTTCTTGACATCTTGCGCTTTCGACCACGCCCAGGTTTGTTTCTGACAGAATGTGTCTCCTTGTACTTCGCAATGATGCAACGTACAGCAGTTCTAGACACTGTGAAGCGCTTGGAAATAGCAGTATAGCCTTCCCCCTTATCATGAGCCTCCACTGTCTTCTTTCTGAGCTCCAGACTGATTTCCTTTGACTTTGGCATGGTGAGTAGGAGTATGGTCCCTCTCAATAAGGTATTCAAGTGCCTGTTTCTTGGGGTCCTTTTATGCTGATTGAATGCTCAGGTGTGGCTTGAAAGCCGATTGGTTGATTAGGTGTGGTTTGAAAGCCGATTGGTTGATTAGGTGTGGTTTGAAAGCCGATTGGTTGATTAGGTGTGGTTTGAAAGCAAAAATTCACATGGGGGCTAATATTTTTGAGCAACCCATTTCTCACTATATTTGATATAAAGCGAGCCTAAAAACTTAGTTTATGTTTCAAAAGCTACTGAATAGCCCTGGTGAATGTTTGATTATATCAAGTTGTATCAATGCTGGAAACATTAGGAAGAATTTTAGGAAAATGTTCCATAACTCCTGGGGGGCTAATCATTTAGGCCTCACCTGTAAATGCAATAGAAATGAAGGAGTGGTTGTTTAGAAACATCCACTTGAGAGAGAATCCAACAGGCTCTTCAATACTTCACATATCTCCTTCCCCCCCGTGAATGGTTTGTCTCGTTATCAGCAGATTGTTGGATTGCGTGTTCTCCTCCTCCTCCTCTCTTCAGATCCTCGTGACGTTTGCCATGGTCTTCGGGGTCATCCTGTACCGGATCAGCATTAAGGCCGCGCTGCACATGAGCACTTACTCCGCAGCACGGTCCAACATCAGAGCCACCGTCAAAACCACAGCCGCCATCATCAACCTCATCATCATCATCATCTTAGATGAGATCTACGCTGCCATCGCCCGCTGGCTCACCAAACTGGGTGAGGCACATTTCACTGTTCAGCCATTTGAAGCCCGATCGTATTCCTTTGTGTTTGACTTCAGATCGACGAGAAGATGGTGGAGCTGTTCAGAATGATGTCTGTGCACTTTGTGTTCACGTGGATCTGCTCTCTCTGAGCTTACTTTACATCTCAGGTCAAAGCAAACCACCAAATGTCTTCTTGTGTCTGTAGATTGGACATAAGGAAGGTTTCATGATGATATCTATTAGTTCAATGTGTAACCCTAATAACCAGTAGTGCCTCGCAAAACACATTTCTTTAAACGTTATTCTTTCAAAATAAGCTTTCTTTCACCAGAAATCTCTACTTCAATTAGTAATACCAACACTTTCCAGTTCCTCTCAGTCTAAGAGGGGTGTGTTCAAGTACAACTCACAACCTGATTATAAAGCATTGTTACCTAAATAAAAGAAAACATGTATCATGACTATTTGAAAGTGTTATCTGATTTAGCAAGTGAAATCTAAAATGTAAAACATGTGACATCACCACCAGGGAGCAAACTAATCAGTATTAGTGTTCGAACAGAGATGAGGCTGCCTTTAATGTTAACATGTAAGACACACTGTGCGGTTCGTGGAGGGAATTCCAACCGATCTAGAAAAGTAAACACAGCTTTTTCTTCAGTAACGCTAATGATGAGTGGATTTGTCTGTGATATATTCAAACAACATGTATCTATGTTTCAGAGGTGCCAAAGACAGACAAGAGTTTTGAAGAGCGTCTCATCTTCAAAACCTTCATCCTGAAGTTTGTCAATGCGTTCACGCCCATCGTCTATTTGGCCTTTTTCAGGGGCAGGTAAACAACGGCTATTTTGTAAATTGTTATGTTGAATCATTTTTATTAAATTCCTATCAGTCATTACTTAAAAAAGATGAATTCAATTGACCTATTGAATTGAGTTGTTTGCACATTGTAAAGCACGCGATGTCCACGTCTCGTCTTGTGTTTGGCTCACAGGCTTGTTGGGCGGCCTGGAAGCTACTTGTATGTTATTGGATCGTACAGAATGGAAGAGGTAAATACACATGTTCAAAATGCATGTTGCTGTTGTTAAAGACTGTCCATGACAATAACATGTGAAAGATGTTATATATGACACTGACCAGTTCCATATTATATCACAACAATGTATTGATCTTTCCTCAATTTAGGTGGTGTTAAAGCTGTTTAACTTTCCTAAAGTCCATATTTTATTTATGTCAACAAATCAACTGCTATAGTATTTGTTTTAATCACTTTTTAACCTGCTTGGGGCATAACAGTGTAAGATTATACACCTAATCGATTCCTAAGGAAGAGATACATTTTCAACAATATATGCGCTGCATTATAATAGTATAGTTTTTAACCGAGGTTACTAAAATAGTAGGAAATGGTTCACCTGTCCGTGACCATTATAAGTACGCCTAGTGAGAATATTTGGCAACAGGACAGTGTAGGTAGCATTGATTGATTATAGAAATAATTTGAAAATTCAACGGACCTTGGCTGTTCTCGTGGTCATTTGACCAGTGTGGTCCAAAAAGGCAATTGTTGTTATGGTTAAAGCCACATTCATGTGGGTGTAAAGTGTAGTCGTAGCTGGCCGGTAAGAGAGATAGCTGGCCCAGCTACAGATATAAATGAATGGCTAGTTAGATAGGTAACTTCTCCCCTAGATTCCACCGGGTCCGTCTGCGGCGCGTAACGGACGCGTTACGGCTGCGCCGCGGCGTCCGCAAGAATCACGGCCACTCTAGTCAATGGGTGCTATTCCACCAGACGCGCCGCGTTACGGCTCAGAATTAATCAATCAATGTTTATTTATATAGCCCAATATCACAAATGTTACATTTGTCTCAGTGGTCTTCACAGTTTATACAGAATATCAGTATGACAATACGACACCCTCTGTCCTTAGACCCTCACATCGTACAAGGAAAAACTTCCAAAGAAAACCCAGTTTAAAGGGAACATGGGAGAAACCTCAGGGAGAGCAACAGAGGAGGGATCCCTCTCCCAGGACGGACAGACGTGCAATAGATGCCGTGTGTAAATTGAAAAGATAATACATTTGCAACATAGGTAGTCCAAATGTTTGGAAATGCATGTGTGTATAATAGGAAGATGAATCCACGAGGATATCCATCCAGGACCACAGCCACGACTCAAGATCCAGCGCTCGCGATCCAGGACACAGGACAGCAGGATCATCCATGACTCCGGATCCCAGCGTATATAGACACCAAAAAGAAAGACATTTGGGGAAGCTGGGTTAATCGGAACATGAGAGTACACAGGTATAGACAGAGAGAAGGAAGAAGTAAGATGTCCCCCGACAAACTAAGCCCATATCAGCAAAACTAGGGGCTGAATCTAATCAGCCCTAACTATAAGCTTTATCAAAAAGGAAGGTCTTAAGCGCACTCTTAAAAACGGATAGGGTGTCTGCCGCCCAAACACAAACTGGAAGCTGATTCCACAAATGTGGAGCTTGATAAGAAAAGGCTCTGGCTCCAATTGTACTTTTAGAGATTCTAGGAACAACCAACAACCCTGCATTCTTGGAACGCAATGCCCTAGTAGGACAGTAGGGTATAATGAGTTCTTTAAGGTAAGATGGCGCCTGCCCATTAAGGGCTTTGTAGGCGAGAAGAAGAATTTTAAATTCTATCCTGTGTTCTATAGGGAGCCAGTGTAAGGCAGCCAGAACAGGAGTAATGTGGTCCCTTTTCCTAACTCTGGTTAGTACACGAGCCGCAGCATTTTGAATCAGCTGAAGCGACTTGACTGACTTTTTGGTACTCCCTGATAATAAAGAGTTACAATAATCCAGCCTAGAAGTAACAAATGCATGGACTAGTTTCTCTGCATCGTTTGGAGGCAAGATATGCCTGATTTTTGCAATGTTACGTAGATGGAAGTAGGCGGTCCTTGAAATTGATTTTATGTGGGCATTAAAGGATAAATCCTGATCAAATATAACACCAAGATTCCTTATAGTCTCACTGGAGGCCAAATTAATGCCATCCATAGTTAGTATATCTTTAGATAATTTGTTTCGTAGATTCTTCGGGCCAAGAACAATAACTTCAGTTTTGGTCGTGTTTAAGGTCATCCACGTTTTTAAGTCCTTAAGGCAGTCTTGAATTTTATTTAGATGATTAATTTCATCAGGCTTGATTGATAAATATAGTTGAGTATCATCCGCATAACAATGAAAGTTTACAGAATGATTCCTTATAATATTGCCTAACGGAAGCATATATAAATGTGAACAAAATAGGTCCGAGCACTGAGCCCTGTGGCACTCCATGGCTAACTTTGGTTTGCGTGGAAGATTCATCGTTAACACGTACAAACTGAGAGCGTTCAGATAGATAGGACCTAAACCAGCCTAAAGCAGTTCCCTGTATGCCAACTAAGTGCTCTAGTCTTTGCAATAGGATATCATGGTCGATAGTATCAAATGCAGCACTAAGATCGAGCAAAACAAGAATAGAGACAAGTCCCTTGTCTGAGGCTATTAGAATATCATTTGTGACTTTAACCAGAGCTGTCTCTGTGCTATGATGTGTTCTAAAGCCAGACTGAAAATCTTCAAATAAATCATTGTTTTTTAAGTAATCACACAACTGTTTTGCGACCGCTTTCTCAAGAATTTTTGAGAGGAACGGAAGATTAGGAATAGGTCTATAGTTGGCTAAAACCTCTGGATCGAGGTTGTGCTTTTTAAGAAGCGGTTTTATCACTGCTACTTTGAATGATTGTGGAACATAGCCTGATAATAAAGACATATTCATAATATTTAATAAAGAAGTGCTAATTAATGGAAAAACTTCCTTCAACAGCTTAGTTGGAATTGGGTCTAACATGCACGTTGATGGTTTAGAAGAGAGAATCATTGAATGTAATTGTTCAAGGTTAATGGCTGAAAAGCATTCTAGTTTACTATCTAGTGTAATATTAGAAATTACGTTTCCGGGAGCTGTTGATAACACTATACTGGTCAAAGGCAAGAGGTCATTAATTTTGTTTCTAAGAGTAACAATTTTATCGTTAAAAAAGCACATAAAATCATTACTACTGAGTGTTATGGGAATAGAAGGCTCAATCGAGCTGTGGCTCTCTGTCAGCCTGGCTACAGTGCTGAAAAGAAATCTTGCATTATTCTTATTCTCATCTATTAATGAAGAGTAGTAGGCTGCTCTCGCTTTACGCAGTGCTTTCTTATATTCATTGAGAGTAATATGCCAAATTAAACGAGATTCTTCAAGTTTAGTGGAACGCCATATCCTTTCAAGTTGTCTAGACTTTTGCGGGTTTCGGCATTATGCCATGGAGCTAATCTATGTTGTTTTATTTTCTTCTTTTTCAAAGGAGCAACATAGTCTAATTTTATTCGCAGCGCATCTATAGCACTATCAACAACATGATCAATTTGGGGTGGTGTACACAGTGGCGTTTCTATATGTACAAAAGTGGTGGGGCACAAAAAACTCAGATGTCTATATATAAGCTTCTGCAGAGAGGTTCATGGCTGGTGAGGCGCTGGCACTGACTCTTCAGGTTTACAACTATATTAAATAAAAATATAATATTATTTTCAAAAGCTTTTTTTGTCTGATGCTTCAATTACTGATGTTCAACAGAAGGATACCCAAAAAAATGTAATTTTATCATTTAAATATTGAATTGTTCTCTCTTAGTAAGATCCCATTTTCAATAAAATTGCAGTCTTACCTTGACTTGAAGATGAAGTCCATTTGCCTATCCTTCTGGACAACAATCTCTATTACTTTTTTGTAAAAGTCCTCCTTATCTTCTTGTAGTTTCAAAAGTCATAAATCTAATCTAATCAATAGATTTATGATTCGAAAATGATAAAAGTAGGGTAGACATGTGGATATTATCCGGCTGAACAAAACGTACATTTATCTAACAGCTACGTTTCCCACAGATCTTATTTTGAGCTATTTTCTAAAATCCTATGGAGAAATCTCGTTGCTTTTTTGGAGGGAAGCCATGCGCAGCTTACTTCCTGGTTTTAGGACGCCTCACTGCAGCTCTCTCTCCTCCTCTTCACACACCACACTTTTCGCGGCACACGTACTTACAGCCAATCAGCTCTGAGTGATGTGAGATGACGTATGGTGGGGATGGCAGCACTTTGCCCCTATGGTCATTATTTTTTGCCACACACATTAAATAGGAAAATACTCTGAGCATGCGCAGTGTAGTTTTTGCAGTCACCGTTCACTTAGACAGTCAGAGGGAGGGGCAGGATCAGGTTTTGTCCCACATGGCTCTAAACAGCTCAATAGGCACACACTGTAGACACTAATTAGAAGAGCACAGACTAAAACAGAAATGTACAGACGAATCAGATGATTAAACATGATCTTAAAATATATTTTATATATTTTTTAATTAATTTTTTGCATTTTGTTGTAATCATTATTTTAATACTTTCTGCTGACACTAGGTGGGGCTGTGCCCCACCTGCCCCTAATGACCAGCCGCCACTGGGTGTACATTTTGTATAAGTTTCCTCCCCTACATGCAGACATGCTATCGAGTTAAGTATTGGTGGAATCTCTTCCTTAAATGTGGCTATAGCACTAACAGATAGGTTTCTGCTGCAGGAGCTTTTGACTAATGCTTTGTAGTCTAGTAATAGTACTTCAAAAGTTACTAAGAAATGGTCGGATAGAGCAGGATTATGCGGTTCGACTAATAGTTGCTCAATTTCAATACCATAAGTCAGAACAAGGTCGAGAGTGTGATTATAGCAGTGGGTTGGTTTATTTACACTCTGACAGAAACCAACAGAATCTAATGTAGAGTTAAATGCAACAGTAAGGCTATTTGTATCATCGTCAACATGAATATTAAAGTCACCTACGATAATTACTTTGTCTGTTTTAAGAACCAAAGTTGATAAAAACTCAGAGAATTCTGAATAAGGACCTGGTGCACGATACACTGTAACAAATAAGATTGGCTGCAAAGTTTTCCAGGTCAGATGCGTAAGACTAAAAACGAGACTTTCAAAGGAGGTATAATTTAATTTTGGTTTAGTATTGATAAGTAAACTTGAGTCAAAGATTGCTGCAACTCCACCTCCTCGGCCCGTGCCTCGAGCAATATGAGTGTTGATATGGCTGGGTGGAGTGGCCTCATTTATGCTGACATATTCTTCATGTCTCAACCAAGTTTCAGTGAGACAGCATATATCAATATTATAATCTGATATTAAATCATTTACCAATATTGCTTTAGATGCTAGAGATCTTATGTTTAAGAGACCACATTTAATCTTCCTGTTTTGTTGCACTGTAGTAGTTGTTACATTTACTTTTATTAGGTTATTATGTATGACACCTCTATTAGGTTTTACCTTAAATTGTCCTTGGGCAGACACACACACCGCTAATATTGGGTATTTTATTGGGTTCGGGATTCCTATGGATGACTGCCTAGGAGAGAGCGCAGAGAAGCGTGTAAGACTGCGACTCCGTCCTCCTGGTCTCAACTCCAGTTTGTCATGGATTAAGTCCACAAAGCCCTGAAATGTTTGCCGAAATGAGATCTGCACCTTCCAAAGTAGGATGAATGCCGTCTCTCTTAATCAGACCAGGTTTTCCCCAGAAGGCTGTCCAATTATTTACGAAGCCCACATTGTTTGCTGGGCACCACCAAGACAACCAGCGCTGAAATGATGACATGCGGCTATACATGTCATCATTGATCAGATTGGGGAGGGGACCAGAGAAGATTACGGTGTCCGACATTGTTTTAGCATAACTACACACCGACTCCACATTAAGTTTGGTGCATTCTGATTGGCGTAAACGAACATCATTACCACCGACGTGAATAACAATCCTACCGTATTTATGTTTATTTTTAGCCAGCAGTTTAAGATGCGCCTCAACGTCGCCCGCTCTGGCCCCCGGAATGCATGTGACTGTGGAGGCTTCGGTCTCTAAATGCACGTGTCTCATAATAGAGCTACCAATAACCAGAGTTGGCTTCTCAGCGGGTGTCTCGCTGAGTGGGGAATATCTGTTAGATACGTGAACGGGTTGGTGGGGACCTGCGGGTTTCGCGTTATGCCCCTTCTGAATAGTCACCCAGTCTCCCTGCTGCTCGGGAGTTGCCGGGGGACGGCTAAGAGGAGGTACCTTTTGCCGGTCCGCACATGCTAACATGGGCTTTACTTTAGCTGAGTTACTTTCTAAGATGCGGAGCCGGGCTTCTATGGCTATGATTCCCGCCTCCAACCTAACAACTATACTACATTTAACACATGTATCCTTACCAGTAAAGGAGGCCGGGAAGTAACCAAACATGAGACAGGAAGAGCAGGAAATAGCACCAGAGGGTGGGGAAAGAGCCATGGCTAGCTATCAAGCTAAAGTAGCTACCGTTAGCAAACCCGAAAAGAGTGTAGGCAACTGTGGAGTTACAGTCGCTAAGAGAAGGAGAGTTGTGAGTGCTTAAGCTGTAGTAACGTGTGATTACAACGTCAGGCACTTGTCGTGATCAAGAGTTTTAAAACGATCGATTAAGTTTAAGTTAATAAGCTATCAGCAACAGAACAGGCACACGGGATACCCGGAGATGACAACAACAACCGGAAGTTACAACGTGCTCACCGCAATAGGTTCCTCCTTTCGCTGCAAGGTGCATGTGTCTAGGATGAGGGTGATGTGTGTCAGAAGCGTCCCAGAAGCGTCTTGCCGCTGGGCTCCGCTAGAAATAGGATTGAAGTCTATTTTTCGACATGACGCAGCCGGAAGGTAATGTCGGGCAGGCAGGAAGTGGAACGTTCAGAGCATATATAGCATATATATGCACAGCCACACACAAACTAATGTTGCAGACCCTATCCCTCCGCAGTCTTTCAAGTAGGAGGATAAATGCCAGCGTTCTCCCCCGGTTTACAGGCACTGTGTAAATTATATATATATAGAATAATTATGACTAATCACTAAAATACAGCAACACATCTTTGATTAATGTCGTTTACAGTGGCGACTGGTCATTAGGGGCACAGCCCCACCTAGTGTCAGCAGAAAGTATTACAAATAATGATTACAAAAAAATAAAAAATATATATTTTAAGATCAGGTTTAATCATCTGATTCGTCTGTACATTGCTGTTTTAGTCTGTGTTCTTCTAATTAGTGTCTACAGTGTGTGCCTATTGAGCTGTTTAGAGCCATGTGGGACAAAACCTGATCCTGCCCCTCCCTCTGACTGTCTAAGTCAATGGTGATTGTAAAAACTACACTGCGCATGCTCAGAGTATTTAACAATACTATTTAATGTGTGGCAAAAAATAATGACCATAGGGGCATTGAGCTGCCATCCCCACCATACGTCATCTCACATCATTCAGAGCTGATTGGCTGTAAGTACGTGTGCCGCGAAAAGTGTGGTGTGTTAAGAGGAGACGAGAGAGCTGCAGTGACGCGTCCTAAAACCCGGAAGTAAGCTGCGCATGGCTTCCCTCGACAAAAAAGCAATGAGATTTCTCCATAGGATTTTAGAAAATAGCTCAAAATAAGATCTGTGGGAAACAAACCTGTTAGATAAATGCACGTTTTGTTCAGCCGGATAATATCCACATGTCTACCCTACTTTTCGAATCATAAATCTATTGATTAGATTAGATTTACGATAGACTTTTGAAACTACAAGAACATAAGGAGGACTTTTACAAAAAAGTAATAGAGATTTTTGTCCAGAAGGATAGGCAAATGGACTTCATCTTCAAGTCAAGACCGCAATTTGATTGAAAATGGGATCTTACTAAGAGAGAACAATTAAATATTTAAATGATAGAATTACATGTTTTGGGTATCCTTTGGTTGAACTGTCTGTTTAAAATTAATCGAAGCATCAGACAAAAAAAGCTTTTGAAAATAATATTGTATTTTGATTTAGGTCAAAATATAATATTTGTAAACCTGAAGAGCCAGTGCCTCACCAGCCATGAACCTCACTGCAGAAGCTTATAGACATCTAAGTTTTATAGTTTTGTACATATAAAAACGCCACTGGTCGTTTATAACTGGGATATTACAAGTATTATTAACTTTGTCTGTACAAAGTAGCCTGTCCAGGAAATATGCCCAAATCAACAAAAACTGCGAGCCGGCAGGCAAGACGCTCCGCTTCTGAAATGCTTCTGAAACGCGCCCGGTAGGGTATGACGCCGGAGGAGGCCGGACCAAAACCGTGGCGCAGCCGTACGCGCCGCAGACGGACCCGGTGGAATCTAGGGGTTAGGGACCAGCCACTATTGCACTGTTTTGCAATTATTGTGTAACCGATTCAATCATGCTGGAATCATCAAGCTAGCTAAGTCTGCCTTAGCGTTAATGCTAACATGATTAGAGAAAATGTGCCAACCAAAGTCGTCACTTATCTACCGACAGAAATGTGCTTTCCCAAGCGAGTTGTGTAGATGAAGAATAATACTTACATGTTTTATTAAATCTGGCTCTCTTTGTGTAACGTTACCACTCAGCTGCTTGTTAAAGTTGTTAAAACCTCACTTATGTGAGTCCAAACTTGCCACCAGTCAGTTTATATGGAAGTTACACTGTTTTGATTGTTTCAATAGTAAAGGAACACATACACATTACAGCTGGCCTGCCCAAGTTGTAATGTTGATTTGAATCTCTGTTCTGCTCTCATTCTACTTCTAAGATAAGTGTGTGTTCATGGCACTAAGGGAACACAGCGTGACGTGGCTGTCTGTGGTCCGCTTCTCCTGACTGCACTTTGAACTCCCCACTGTCCCCCCATGCTCTTTGCCTCTATCTGACCTCACTTCCTGAACCTTGTCTCTGCAGTGTGCTCATGCAGGCTGCCTCATGGAGCTGTGCATCCAGCTGTGCATCACTATGCTGGGCAAGCAGCTCATCCAGAACAACCTGTTTGAGATAGGCATGCCGTGAGTACATGACTTCCACTGCAACATGTATTCCCACGAAGCTAACACGGTGAACAACATTTCCACACACAGTAGATCGCAATGCGTCGGTTCAGCAAGCCCCAGAACAAATATTGCACTCCCACTCAGTTTTGCCCGAGAGAAATCATTTAAAGGCCTGTCTGGTTTTCAGACGCACTTACCTGGGAACTAGACAGCATTATGCCTTCCATGTTCTCTGTCTTGCTTCATCCGTACAGAACTCTGTAATGGAAGCCTATTCTCCTTTTTGTTTGGTTCCCTTTCTTTATGACGTGGTACAACAAAAGCACAGTTCTCCACTGTGTCACATATATCATTTTTAGACCTACGTACATTCTGTCCATGAAAGAGTTCTGTATCATCAAGGGGAAACCACATTCTCTTGTATTTTCTCTAATAGTCAGGAGAAAATGACCTTTGTCTGGATTTATCATGAGAGCCTTGAGACGTTAAAAAACCATACTCCACAAACAAATGGTGTTGCTATGGTGATTACATCCATAACCAATTAACCACCAATAATCCAGGTGGCATGTTTCACGAGGATGAAGATGGATCAATTGGAAAAAAGACTTTGATATTGACAGTGTTGTAACAATTTATTTCACAACATTGAGTTATACAAAGAGGTATTTATTTTGTCCAGCCATATATATCAATAAGGGCAGGCACAAATAAACGATTCCCCAATGCAGCAACGTCACATTGCCAAGGAAACGTCATGTAGGGAGGTGTTTACCCTGTTGCATTAGACTGCATTAGTTTAGCATCCATGTAATGGGTCCTTTTTATCAAAAGAAAAGACTCCGTTAACAACGTGTTGTTCCCATACTTGTATGTATGTACAGGAAGCTGAAGAAACTGCTCCGGAGGAGGAAGTCAGAGTTGGACTCAAAGCAAGAGGAGGAGCTGAACAAAACCCTGCAGCGGCACGAGAAGGACCACATCCTGGGTCCCTTCGTCGGCCTCAGCCCCGAGTACATGGAGATGAGTGAGTCTGAACACAAGGCCGTTGAACACACATGGCATGCACACTGATGCTCTGTTGGGATTGGTTATGTCTCCGCGCTGACAGCTGCTGGTCCCGAGGCTACAGTATATGTTCTCTGGTTGTCTGTCTGTCACGTGACACGTGAATCCTTTCAAATTGCTCACAAAGGTTGAACTCAGGGATGAAATGATGGGATGTTGGTGGTAGAAGGAAAAGCTCACTGTGACTAACAAAACCTGTTTCTAGCCTAACTTATGAAATTCTAATTATTACATTTCACACATGTCTAATAAGATACAATTAAGAAGTGATGACTTTTTGGTCATTTGTAAAATACAACTTGAGGTTTTTTGTTTTGTTATTTGATGGTTCCTGAACATGAACGAGACACAGGAGCAGTCTGTAGTTCCATCCTTGCTGATCGTGCTCTTCACCTCAGTGATGCATTATGCAGCTGACTAACAGCAGAGGTTCTCAGCCTCATCGCTGTCAGAGTGGTGCCCCCCACCCTGACTCAGGAACATCCCATTTGAAGGTCAAATCTAACAAGCATAATGGCTGCGAGCACTTTGAAACACACACTATGTGCAACAAACACATATAGTGTCAGCACAATAAGAAACAAGCAGGCTTAGATATTCCATTGAGCTGTAATACAAGTACATGTTCGCTTTGAAGTCAACTGTGTTGACTTTAATTGTATAAATATATAATTTAGCAGCACACGGACAGTCAGTCAGTGTCACGATTCTCATGTTATGTCACGTTTGTAGGTTTGGGTGTTTTGCTGTTCTCCCCGTCATGTTTTCCTCTGGTTCTTGTCTGGTCCCTCTCCCTGTGTGTTCCCCTGTCGTTAGTTTCCCTGTGTGTCTCGTTGTCTGATCGTGTTCACCTGTGGCCCTTGTGTTTCTCCTCCCCTGCCCGGCTGTTTCTCGTCCTGTGATTACCCCTCCCTGCATTTAGTCTTGTCTCTTCCTGTGTTCAGTGTTGGTTCGTCTTCTGTTGGTGACTGAGTTCACCGGGGAGTGTTCTGTTTCGTTCAAGTTATTTTCATATCCTTGAAATAAAGGTTAATCCGAGTTATCTGCATTTGGGTCCTGCTTCCTTCACTCAACCGTAACAGTCAGTCATGTGGAAAACTTGGATGTATCATTCTTCACGTGCACCAGGGATGTCCATGCATGCATGTGTTTAATTAAGTTTTAATTTGGCTCATGGAAACGGCGGTCATGTAATTGCTCTTTTTTAATCTAATCAAGCCGTTGATCCATAATTCCCAAGGAGGAAGAAGATCCATATCACTTAATGAAGGATGTCGGAAGCTTATCCCAATACAACTGAGAGATTAAAACGGCTTCAAGCTCAATACTTCTACTTCTTGTGCCCTTTTTAGGATACTCAATTTAGGGCTGGGCGATTTGGCCTAAAAATAAAAAAAATGGACAATTTTCGATTTAAACCTCGATTTTTTTCTGTTTTTTTCTAAACAAACCAGACCAAGGCAACATTTAAATACATATTTTCTTTATTAACACAATAAAAATAAATGAGATTACCAAGTAGTCTAGGCCTATGTGAACAAATCAGTTGTTCAAGAATTAAAAAAAATTAAATAAAAACAGCACCACGGCACTTGGCTGTCATTAATGTGCAAAGATTTTTTTTAAATCAAACTGAAAAAAAAATCTCTTGTAGGCCATCCCTGAAAAAACTTGTAAAATGAAATACAACAAATAATAAATAATGATAATGAAATGAATAATAAAAAAATACCCTCAAACAAAATAACATCCCTTTAACTTTCTAGGAAGTTGTCTTTCCACAGACCTTACACAGAACAGTTGTTTGTTCTATGTATGACCGCTTGTACCCGAACCACTTCCATACAACTGAAGTAGCACCTTTTTTAGGAATGAGTTCTTCATCTGTGTTCGTGGACATTTTTATGGTACTTCTGTCGGTGAAGCGGTGAATGTGATTGTAGTAGGCTATGTGACTACCCGATCTGCAGCTCTGCACATGCGCACAGTGTTATAAATTAAAATCAATGTTTTTGATGGCATAAAGTACCTTAAACATACCGTCAGTTTAAATGCTGTTTTATACTGAAAAACCAGAAGTTCTCGTGCGCAGTTGTTAAGCTTTTATTCTGAAAATCCTTCATCTCCGGTTAGCATTTAGCATGTGGCTAATATACCATTTACTATAGAGGTGAATTTAGTAGCGATATGACACGGAGTGTTGCACACCGAAACCTACTGATTTCAACTACTGTATAGACGTCGAGATATTATTATTGCTGAATATTAAATGAAGGTACAGTTTATTTGAATACGTTTGTTTACAGACGTGGGTAGCATGAGACAACAACCGGAACTACCAGAAATGAAACCAGCCGTGAAGTTTTTCCTGTCTTGAGTATTGATTACAGCGTTCAAAACCATATTAAATGAAAAGTCATGAAAGAGATAAGGAGGAGAAAAGGCGTGTTTAGTTATATATGTAATGTACAATGTCTGAGTCCTCTGTTATGCTCAACAACGAACACAGCATAACAACAGCAGATCGGGCAGAGCTGCAGATCGGGGAGTCACAGGCAATGTGGCTGAGTTTTGTGCGCGTTCTGGAAAGTGAGAGAGTAAGCTACTACGGAGTCCCTTAAAGCAAAACAAATCTGCGGAGTCTAGAAATGTTTTAAAATCGCGATTTTTCGGTTCAGCCATTTCACAAACCGTAGGAAAGTAAAAATGCAAATTAATCGTGAAAACCGAAAAAAAAATTAAACTGACGGTTCGAGATGACTAGTAGCCCAATATTTCATTGCACAACAGTTGTTGGGATGCTGTCACAGGCTCTTTAAGGTCACATCAAAATAAAAAGTAAGTTCTAGTTTTTTTTAACATTTGAAATCATAAATGTTGGCGAACCGGAGCTAACCCGGAGAAAACCAATGACTGAGATCACAGAAGGAAGTTGGGCGGAGTTAAACCTTACTCTCTTACAGTAAAGCCTCAAAGAGCTCAGACTCCCCTCTGGTCAGCTCACAGGGACGTACATCCTGAAGACTCGTTGGCGTGTGAGGACCCCTGGGTGCTGTCGAAGCCTCTCTGGGTGCCTGGAGGGCTCCACAGGTCAGACAGCTCCTGCAGCCCCTGAAAGAGCCGAGAGACGAGCTCCAGGCTGGCTCCCTCCTTCTCCTCCACCATGGCACCATCGCCTTCCTTGGCGTTGTTCAGCTCTTGAACTTTGCGTCTCAGCTTCTCCCTCAGTTGGAGTCCGGCGTCTCTCTCTGCTGTGATGGCTTCGTTTTTGGCCAACACACCGTAATAGTTTCTGGACCTGCTGTGATTGAGAAGGACCTCGATGTTTTTGCGGAGGACATAGTTCTCCTCGCTTATTTTGTCCTTCTCCATATCCAGCTCCTCACATTCGCTGTCCAAAGCGTTCCTCGCTCTGATCCTGGCGTCCAGAAACTGATGTTGCTGCCTGAGCGCTTCATGCTCGCTGGAAATGCAATCCGCCTCAGCCTTGACCTGGTCATAACGGCTGGCCGGCAGGCGTCGGTGTCTCACTGTCAGTTCTCGGACTCTGCGTTGGAGGATGTCAGTTTGTCTCAGCTTGGCCGGTTTTTCAGCTGTCATACGTGCACACTCGGCCATTTTACTTTCTTCATCCGCAAGTGTTTGGGTTAGTTCCTGGACCCGTGTTTTCAGGGAAGTGTTGCGTTCGGTGACGCTAATACACTCCCCCTGCAATCGTTTACGTTTGTCTTCCTGTTTCCTCCCACCTTTCTTGCGGATTTCCCTGAGTGTGGTCTGAATCTGCCTTTCCAGCGCATCGTTTTCCCGGCTCTTTGTGGTGTTTTCACGTTTTATTGTCTCAAATTCACTACGCAGTCTTTCGTGGTCGGTGAATCTCCCGTTTATCTCCACGATTTCACTCTGCAGCAGCCAATTTTCCTGGAGGAGTTTTTGCTTCTCCTCCTCAACAGCCCTACATTTTTCCTGCAAGGCTGTTTGAGTCTGGAGTTTGATGCGGAATTCCTCCACTTGCCTTTCAAGATTTCTACTGAAATCTTTTGCTGCTTTCTTCTCTTTCTGTAGGTCTTTCAACAGCTTTTTAAAATCTTGACTGTTCACAAGCTGAGTGCTAAGCTCAATTATTTGCACACTCAAGCCAGCATTCTGTTGGTTGATGGCTCCTGTCTCCATACTTAGAGACAAAACCTTGTGGGACAGACTATTTTGTCCCTCCAGGGTTTCACTTCCCTGGAGGGTGGTCTCATCCCTGCTGGACTCCTGAGACATTTTGTGTTCAGACTTCCTCTACTTTTTATACCACGGAATATAATATAGTAGAAGCAGCAGTCTGAAGTACGGGTTTGTTAAAGTAACGTACGGGTCTACTGTTACTGGAAAATGTGTGTATCTGAGTATGTCAGTCAGAGTATATTCAAACGTTCAAAGCCTAGAATTGTTACCATGACATCCCTGGAACTGCCTTTGTGCTGTCATCATATTCCAAAAGCATTTAGCTCCGCCCAGAATTAAGAAGCGTGGAATGTGATGACATCATTACATCATAAGTATGTGCTTCTGATAAAAAAAAAAGAATAAAATGGCTTTGGTTATATTAAATACATTGTGATATAGAGATTTTTATATTGATTTTAAAGGTATATTTGGGGGCTTTATTGGAGATACAGTGTGTGTGCTGTGTCATCCTTACACGCTTAGTTGAAATAATATGTACATTTTTGCAATAAAAGGTCTAAATCTACATCTAAATGATATACTTTGTTGAGTTGTCTATGTACTTTATTCCAACTGTTCATATAATTTTCAAGTACAGAGAAATGTGCGATCTAAATCACGATAAAGGTTTATGTCATTTGCCTGTAATGGCAACATATCCCTTTTGAGCATGATCCAATGTAGCAATGTCTACCAGAAGCTGGGATAATATCATCTTACATCCACTTTACATCATCTTACACCCTACTACACACTTTTTGTGTTTGTTGATTTTACACATATATTTTTTAACATATTAAAGGATTTTAGTAATTTAGCATCTGGATCTTAATTGACCAATTTTCCTATATTAACGAAGTTTTTTTAATGTATTTATTTATTTAATTTATAAATATATCATTTGTAGTATAGGGGCAATGGCACATCCAAGCATCTTTTGGACCTGACACATTCCACCCAAACGTAGTTGAACAGTATAGCGTTCCAATACTACACTGTTAACGTCCAGGAGTCCAGGTCAGTAGCAGAAGCCAGTGTGACAATTCAGTAACTCCTGCTCATGTCTCCCCTGTTCTGTGTCTTCAGTCATCCAGTTTGGGATGGTAACTCTTTTCGTGGCCTCCTTCCCTCTGGCTCCTCTCTTCGCTCTCCTGAATAACATCATTGAGATCCGCCTGGATGCCAAGAAGTTTGTCATGGAGCTGCGCAGGCCGATTGCAGCCAAGGCCAAAGACATTGGTAGGTGCCCCCCTATATCAACTTTATTTTATTGTAAGAAAATCCAGGAGAACAGCCTGTGCAGGAGGAGACGAGAGGTTCAATCACAATAAAAACTAGAAGGACATGTACACATAAAGGCATGTCAATATTGATTTATAACCAAAATGATTAGCAGTCTTAAAAATGAAGGTGTTAACATGTCACTGTGAAAGCAAATATTCTTAGACTACCCTTAAATGTGCCAGACATCCAGAACATTTTAACTTTTAAATGCTAATAATAATAATGATAGTTACCTTTTATTTGTTAATTGTCTTAAAACAAAACAAACTGCTTAACTTAAACAAACAATCATAATAAGTGATACAATAAACCTCACAAATAGATTTGACTCAGACCACCAATAGGAAATGAGAATCCAAACCTGCAGTGTGGTCGTGCTCAACTGCAACAACACAAAACATGGGGAAGTTTGACCAACTCTGTACTGGGGCCATCTAGTGGTGGCTGGTAGTAACTGATTACAATAATAATATAATGTACACCTGGAATGACTACTTTTTTGATAATGTCAAAAACATATTAAAATCCTGGAAAGGGGCATATTGTCCGTTTGCACAACAGCAGGAACATGAATAAGAGGGGGTTCCGGGGTCTCCCTCAGGGACACTCGGTTTCCTTCAAGATTTCTGCTCATGTTCAAAACTTTCTGCACATTTTCCAACATTTCTGTTTACTCTGGGAAAACACAAATGAATGTGGAATAGTTCAAAAATAAATTGTAATATTATGATATAAAGTCTTATTTTATAGAGAATGAATTCATAATAATCCAAGAACAAATCTACCCACCCAGATTGCTGTGCATTATGCATTATCACAAACAAAGAATAAAAACATTTTATAATTTACATGAAACACCAAATAACTAGATGTCTTAGTTATTTTACTAAGACATCTATAAGCCAACATCAACATATAAATACCAGCACCTTCTCTCAGGGTTTACCTACCATTATAATGCTTAGGTGCTGCACTCATTTTGGCTCCACCTAGCTAAATGAATGTAAAATCAACGGGCAGAGCATCAATGTTAAATACATATCATACCAGATACAATGGTTGTAGTTGTTCCTGAGTCCTGGGTGGACTTCTTCTGCAGGTTTTGTCTTTAGGCTAAATAGTGTTTATTCATTGTCTGCTCTAGCTTTACCAAACTCTTGAACAAACATATTGTAGCAATAATAAAATGATCAGAAATAGCATTTCTTTTTTTCAGTGGTGTAGAATTGGAGGGAAACCCTTAAACACCCTTCATGCACTGAGGGCTTCCAAACAGCTTAATTCATTCAAATTAATAATAACAAAAATAAGTAGTCAAACGTATGAGTTGCTTCAATTCCATTTAGTTGCACCATGGGATGAACGTCAGTCTCAGCTCAGCTGGAAGCATGTTCCAATAGGATGAGGGAGTTAGGGGAAGTGTCAAAGCAGATTAAACAAAGGCATTGGGCCTCATGGCATGTGTGAGTCTGAGTGTAGAGCAGATGATGCTTAGTAACATTGTCAACACTATTGAATACCAATTGACCTTCTGAAAAAGCCTGAGGAGGCCAGTCTGCAGGAGCTGAAGCCCCCTCTAAGGTCTGTGTGTGCATGTCCCAGCTTAATGGCAGACCTTCTGTCTTTCTGCAGGCATCTGGTACAACCTCTTGAGAGGCCTCAGCAAGGTAGCAGTCATCGTAAATGTAAGTCCTTTACCATCACTGCACTGTTGTACTTCAAAAACATGTCTGAAGAATAAAATGTCAGATTATGGAGATTTTCTTCGTCTGTATTCAAAATAACAGACACATTAAGGGGATGCGCTGATTAGCAGTTCTCTGCCCCCAGGCCTTTGTCATCTCCTTCACCTCGGACTTCATCCCTCGGCTGGTGTACCAGTACATGTACAGCCTGGACGGCACCATGCACGGCTTCGTCAACCACACCCTGTCGTACTTCAACGTCAGCGACTTCCAGCCCGGCACAGCCCCTCTCCAGCCAATGCACCTGGGCTACAAAGTAGAAATATGCAGGTAACATTTCACTTTATATCCAGGACCACTTCACCAAAAGTGATATATTTAAAGGAGATTTATTGGACACATTTGAACGTTCATTCTAGTATTTTTCACACGTATTGATTTGATCAAAAAACACATTATTTATCTCATACATATATATATATACATATACTGTATAGCATATATATCTATATTCACCCTTGGTTTGAAATGTTCCGTTTTGGCGCCTGTTTCTTTAAAGGTCCCGTGTCATGGCCATTTCCAATGATCATAATTCCATTGTTGAGGTCTAGAATGTATTTATACTGTTCAATGTTCCACACTCACATTGGTTTCTCACAGCATCTCTGTATAGTGTGTGTATTCACTCTCTGTCCTAAACGGCTTGTTGGAGCTCCTGCCCCCCCCCCTCCCTGTGAGCCCAGTGGCCGTCTGCGAGACAGCGACACCCAGCCCGAGCTCACACACACGCCCGCTGCCTGGCTGGGAGTTTGTGTGTGAGCACACACACAGCCTCGCCGCGTCCCGCCATCTCAGGCGGAACAATCGGCAGAGCTGCAGCTGAGAAAAGATTGAGTGTGTGTGACGGCTCCGCGGACGTAGCATTTGGACCAATCCGCAGAGCCGTTACGGCACTATACCCAAATACGTCACTGTACCCAGGAAGAAAAAGAGAAATCTCCACCGAGGCGTTCTGGGGCAGCAGGCAGGTCTTCTCTGTGTTAGAGTTGTACTCGCTAAAGGGTGTACTTTGAGGGTCTGTGACTCTGCAGACCGTCTACATGCAGAACAACCTTCATCACACACAAGGGGACGGGTCATAACCGGAAAAGCATGACATGGACCTTTAAGCCCATTCTACTCTGATTGGTCAGTGTTTCAGAGGGTTCTGTATCCGTAGCGTTGGCATCTCTGCCAAGCCCAGAGGAAGTATACAACACAGGGTTTTGAAGCCAAAAGGGGAAATATGAAATAACAGCTCAGTCATTTGATTCCATTGAGCCCAGAGAGAATTGTTCTCATTGGAAAACACACATCAGTAAATCAGCGTATGATTTGTCTTTGAAGTACACATTTTTTAATCGTCTTAAAGGTTCCCTATTATACTCTTTTTCAACAATATATTACAGTTCTCAGATATGTACAGAACATGTCTCTGAAGTGTTTGACTGAAACACCAAACAGATCATTGTAGCATCCCCTAAACCCCTCTGTTTCAGCCCTGTTCCAAAAGTGCTGATTCTGTGTCTGTAACTTTAAATGCTAATGAGCGGCTGCGGGCCACGCCCCACTGAGATGATTGGTTACTAAAAACACAATGGTGCTCGAGGAGGAGATCCAGGTGATAAGGTGGGCGGGGCTTACCTTGGTTGGTTATAATGGTTGCACAACCCAAAGAACATTGTGACATCACAAAGTGGCCAAAATCTGATCAGCTAGGTTTCTATATAGATGGATCAGGACAAAAAGAGAGAGAATATTTTCCCAATCTCTTATCAGGGAAACATATTTATTGATGAAAGACATGAAAAAGTGGATTTTGCAATAGGTGACCTTTTAAAAAGCGCTAACAGTTATTTCCCTCCTCCATTCACACGACGGAGTCAAGATCAGACATCACTGAGCAGCCTGGAAGGGGGATTGAGGAAAGCTGAAGGGCGGATGACCTTTGGGGTCCATGGATGTGAAAGATCGCCGGAACATCCTGGGAATTTTCTACTTGAACTTGCCATTTTGGCTTCATGTGCAACTTGCACATTTTTTGTGACACTACAGCCCTATTGGTGTCCTGGTGGTTCATCATTCAAAATTCAAACAATACTAAAACTCCTCCCATTCTCCGGAGGACATTTTCAAAGTCTTATTCTCATGGCCTGACCTCCTAAACTAGAACTGTTATACAGTAAAACCCTGTACTGTTAAACAGCACCGTCGCCTGTATTTCTGTCCCTTGTCCTCCTCTTGATGATCTCCATGTCTTTAAGGGGAACAGGTTAGATGGACAAGCATCACATGGAACATGTACATTGCATTTCTTAATAAAGATGTGTCTGTGTCCAGGTATAAGGACTACAGAGAGCCTCCCTCCTCCAGCTCACAGTATGAACTCTCCAAAGAGTTCTGGGCGGTTCTGGCCGCTCGCCTCGCCTTCGTTGTTGTCTTTCAGGTTTGGAACAACACACAGATATTAATATCACACACACCGTATGCTTCAACATGCTTTCACACAGTCACTTACTTTAACCATTCGTATTTGATGTGGGTAAAGAAAGCAAACGTGCAAACAACTCATCCATGTTTGATGAGGTGTGTGAGCGAGTGGTGTGACAGATTCTCTGCAGACTTTAATGTGGAAGGTCTTCAAAGGGAACAGGCTTCCCTTCAGCTCATTTGAATTAGCTTGATTTTTATTTTAACTTGATTCATTTAAAAAATGTCTCCAAACAAGGAGACTGTCCATTTAAAATAAAACAATAACTCGCTATTTGTTATCATGCCTAATAGCTATGCCTTATTTACATTTCTAACCTACAGCAAATCAAACCAGTTGTCCCTGGCGTATATCTTTTGACATCTGCTCTGTTTTGGTTGGACTTCCTTTCTGAAATGTATTTGTAGATTTTAATTTACTTATACAATCTGTTAGCAGATGGTCAGCTTCTCAACAAAACGTATCTGCTTTTTGAGAAGATGTTTCACGAGACAGTGTCTACCTTGGAGTGTGTGTCACTGCGGTGCACCAACTAGTTCATTGTTATTCTGTAAACTGTCCCGTTTAGGATGTATCTTTACAATAGAAATAATATTCTTTAAAAATTATCGTGACAAATCTTTTTTAACTTGTTCTTAAGGCAAAACAGTTTGGATCAAACGTATTCAATAATAACTCTAGGATAGCTAATGTCGTGGACCTCATTGCTGCTAACCTACACACATGACTCTTTCAAATGAAAAGAAACTCATCCTCATCCTAACCATGACTAGTTGAGATACAACTCGTTCTGGATTGACCAGTAGCCAATGATGGCTTACGTTAGCTGTTTAAAAGACATTACTAATTAAGCTCAAGTCTCCTCTACTTCTGCTACCAGGCACGGCAGAGGATCTTCAGGCACAATGCTGCGGTAATGACGGCCAATAGGAAGACACTATATTGTACTGCTGAGATATTACAGTACTACGATGTGCCATAAACTGTGTTTAATATAACTCTAGATAAGATGTATGAGACACAGGTTTCTTCTTTTGTTTGTTTGTTATTGATTAGTAAAACAGTAGTGGAAAAAGGGCCTTCTTTGAGGTCCATCTGGGCACAACACATGGTGTCAGCATGTCACGAATAACCAACAGTAGGACAATAGTTACTTAGCTTGGCTTTATGTTACTCGGCTAGGCTGTGTGCTTCCATGCTTTATTTCTTCTCTCTGCCCCCCCCCCTGCAGAACGTGGTGATGCTCATGAGTGACTTTGTGGACTGGCTGATCCCGGACATCCCCAAGGACATCAGTCTCCAGATGCACAAGGAGAAGATTCTCATGGTGGAGCTCTTCATGAAGGAGGAGCAGGGCAAGAGGCTTGCAGCGCGGGACAACCACCCCTCCTCTGCGACGCAGACCCCCCCGCAGCCGCGCTCCAGAACCGCCGCGCACGCAGCCGGGTGGGAAAACAGGCACAAGCAGCCACAAGAAAACCCAGCACCTATATATAAACTGTAAATACGCTACTTTAAGAAACACATGATCAGTTTTTAGGAATCAGCAAAGCTTTGCTGCGTTCATGTTGTTTGGTAATACTTGCAGTAATTAACCTGCAGTTCAAACGTTAACGTGTTAGCAGTAGAACTAATTGTTTGCCTCTTTTATCTGTTCCCATGTAAAGAGCAAGCCATACATCGGGCATACATCTAGCCAACAATACTCGTAGGATTTAGAATCGCAAACTGTGTTTGAAGGGAACAAGCCATTAGTTCACTTGACTCTGGGAAAAGTCCTTGTCAATGGGGTCTTCATTCAGGATGTCCAAACCAAACCCAACCTGCAACTTAATATGAATATCTTTGAGCAGTAGGTTCATAACTGCCACCTTTCTCACGGGACTTGAATGCAGCTTTTATATGAAAGACAGCCTCCGTCCAAATGGCCCTGCTGAGAAGAAGTCCCTCCCAACACAACAGGAAGTCCTTTCTCCTGCCAAGGCCTTTTACCCCGTTTCTTTGCAGAGTTATAGACAAATGCAAGATTGTATTGATGTACTGTTTTTAATGCGCAACATGGTCTAGCACATGTGTTTTGTTTATTGAGATGAACACCAGAAGGTTTTGGAAGAACTTCTGTGTCATCAATTTGTACTCTTGTTTTGTACGAGCACCATTTTGCTCATTGTTACTTTTTTTTTTTTGACTATGTACAAACTGTCAAACAGTGCTCAGTGGCATTATTCCTGGAAGCACAAGTCAAGTCCAATGAACTGGAGTCGAAAAGCTGTATTTGGCTAGATTTAGAGGATAAACACAAAGTGACGTCACGCTCCTCTCGCTGAGATGATATACTTCGGGTGTGCCCTAATAACCACGAGAGAAATATTTTCAACACAAGTTTTTGATGATTCCTTAAGCTTTATAAATAGATTGTTTAGCGATTATCTTATGGAAGTTGTCAGCACAACAAGTTGAAAACCACAGACTGAATATCAAAGTAAATATACAGAAGTTACCGTGACATCAGCCATTGGATTGTAGACGACTGTTTCATGCCTCAAATGTTCCATTTTGGTTTGCATGATCCATGGAGGAGAGGTACTGTAGGAGCTGGAGAGGAGGGAGGCCGGCGATGCTAGGTACTGTTAGCATGACAAGCACTAAATGACCAGCTAACGCTTGTGCTGGTTTGATAGCTTGGTTAGCAAGGTCGATCTGTAATTCATGTTAACTTACCTGCTTTCATTAACAGGGCGCCAATGAATACTTACGTTGCTAAAAATACAGAGTTTGTTAGCATAGTGAAGTAGTGCGTAATCATGGGAGTTGTTGTCTTAACCACCATTGCCGCCACTGCACTCATTTTCTCCTGAAAAACCTTGCGGATGTGAATCCCTAATATCCAGGAGGGTCCACTTGTATAGAAGTCTCTAGGAAAATGAATTTCACTCAATGAAATACCACAGTAAATACTTTTCTAGTGAGTTATCTCAATCACTAGCTCCAAATAGCATGATGTTTATTTTGTAAATGATTTTGAGCACATGGAAGTTAATAGTAACGGTTTGATTGCCTGAAATGTTTCTTCTTCAGTATTTGGTTTTATTATACTTCACTAGGGATGGGTATCGAGAACTGGTACTAAGTCAGTACCGGTACCTGATTGGACGGTATTGGTATACCGTTAAGCCGCTGGACAAACGGTGCTGCTATCGGTATATGAATTACGCTACTTCCTTAGTTTAAACAATTCTGGTTGGTTGGGAACCCTCATCCCGTGTGACGTATCCGGTTTGATTACCACTCTGATTGGCCACTGTGAATGCCACTCGTCATCTCTCCTAACAGCGCTCTTATTATTGTGAGACTCCCGGGGGCAGACGCAACGTCTTGCTAGAAACAGCGTCTCAAGGCTTCTTAACATTTAACAACCTATTAATGATGCATACCCACTTAACGGGAAGAAACTCAGCTAACAGACGATATTAACCATTTGACCCACACGGAACAGAAGTCCAACACCAAGAGTCTAAATCAACACTTAGCGAAACGGGCTAACGGCTATTTTAGCACATAACTGGCAAAAGCGATCTTTTCTACGTCATTTTATCATTTTATCTGCACAAATAACATATCACATGAAAGCTGAGATTCCATTGGTGTAACTGTACGACCAAAACTCACTGAACTAGCAGCCAGGAAAGAGCAAGTAAACAACTTCACTTTACATAGCCATGATGATAATGATGTCTTACCTTTGCTGTTTTGTGATCAAGGGCATACAAACGGTTAATCCAATGTCTCTGTGTAACTTTAAAATGATTACTGATAATCCATCATTACAATTATAAATAATAAACGGATTATAATGGTTAGCTGACGGGAGCTTCCGGTTTAGGAGGTGCGCACGCAGCGTCTCGTTTTAACTGAATAATGGTCATGTTTACATGGATTTATAAACTGCCCCTAATTACCGCCCCCCTTCCAGAGACACACTATCAAACACACTCATACCTGCTTGCTATGACATTGAAAAAGTTACATTAAATAATATATAAAAATAAATTACAATAAAATGACTGTTTAATCTTCACATCATGTCTATAATTTTGAGCACCAAATTATTGAAAAGTATCGATAAGAGTATTGAAAAATACCGGTATCGATAAGCAGTATCGGTATCGATAACATCCTAACGATACCCATCCCTATACTTCACCCTCTCTCTCCAAGATGATGAGGCCAAGAAACCAGATGGCCGAAAGTGCTACAGTTGAGGCTCCAACACCATGCCACCTTTGTGGCCACCTTTCTCACGGGACTTGAATGCAGCTTTTATATTAAAGACAAAAAAGCTTCCTTATTATGTGTCACTAGCCAATGGGTCACTTCATGGTTGCTATATCCACTTTTTGTTTGCAGTCTGCTTCCAGTTAAGATTGGTCATCGTTTAGAAGGTTTTTACCATGAGCCAAATTATCAGCAGAGGTGTCCTCTCTACAATGAGGGTCAGAAGCTAACTGCTTCTAAGTTCCAAATGTCCCTTAAACTAAATTCTTCATTAGGTATAAATATATATAGTTATAACAAACAAAATCTCAAGAAGATCTGGCACAAAATCCATTTATGACCGCATTTGCAAAGGGGAAACACCATTAGAGATGACTTAAAGAAAACGGTTAAGGACTTCTGTATATTTGAAAATGGTTGAAAACATTTTGCATATTGTATGTACACAACTAAGCAAAGTATGTTACGTAGAACTAGTCTTTTTTATAGACATTTTATTTGCGGAAATGTTACATTTACTACATTTAAAGTTGTGCACTGAAGATGGATTTCAATGTTTAAAGTCACGTGTAGTGGTACAAATATGTCCATCGTGTTCTTATATAAAATCAGAAAACTGCATCTTGAAACAAATTTGATTGGTGAATGGAACAACACTGATAGCACTATGGGCTCATTACTTAAAGCTCACCTATTATGCTATATTTGAACAATATATTATTGACCATATCTATACAAAATGTGTTTTGCTCAAAATACCAAACAGATCACCCATTGTAGCATGCCTCATACCCCTCTATTTCAGCCCTGTTACTAAAGTGCTGATTCTGGGTCTGGCCCTTTAAAAGTAACCGAGCTGCTGCTGGCCACGCCCCTTTGGAGCGCTCGCATGCAAGCAGTGAGCTCTGTGAAGAGAAGGCTGCCTACCAGCAGAAACTCAAGGATTGTTTCTGAAACAGTATGGAGCTCAAACGCTTCCTCTCTTGCGGGTTCACCACAAGGACAGAACCTTTTATATCAGGCGTCTTTACACATACTCTCTCCAGTACAGCTGAGTGTTGGCGATGCTTGCTAATGTAAACACAGACCATATTACTTCCAAAACACGTAGCGCATTGTTTCTGATACAGCGACGTTTCTGATAGGGGACGATAGGTTGGGGCAGAACGTTGCCAGGAGTTCAACGTAAAGCCAGCCCACATTTCCGATATTACGTCATTACCGCATCAAATCTGGATCAGCTCCGTTGTACCCCAGTTTTTAGAGATGTGGGTAAGGAGGAAAAGAGAGGGTTTTATTTTCTGACACTTTGTGAGTCTCCTTACACACCGGGGACACATATTTATGTATAAAATACATTAAAAAAAGTGCATTTTGCATAATAGGTAATTAAGGGGACTCTGCATCTGGCTACAGTAGGGATTTTGAGCTTCTTAAGGACCCTTAAAAGCAGCGGCAGGGTTTGCTCACACCACAGTGACAGTTTTTAAGCGAAGTGACTGATTTACTGCCTTACATTCTCCCAGCCTACTTCAGGAACTCCCTCAACTATTCTGACTTATTTCAGATTTCCATCAGCAGATCAGTACAAAGCAGATTGTACCAATGGAAAGGCAACACTGTTTATATTTTATTATCTTGCCTTATTTAAAGCTTTGAATGAATTGGCATTTACCTAAAGCTGCAACTATTTGCAGCACAAAGACTGAATAATATAGTATATATTTAGTTTTGTATTTATCAATCTGCAAAAAATAACACGGGGAGTGACTGGATGCCACTTTAATGTTCTGGAAGGAGCAGTCACATGTCCACTCCAAACTCACCCATGTGTCGAAACCTGCCCCCTGCTGTATATATATCAAACTACCCCTGATTTAAGCCCTAACCCAGACTTATAGAATGTATTATTATTTTATTTTCCCGTGATGTATAATCACGTTTAGATCAAAATGTTGTCGATGAAAATGCATTTAATGTGTCAAATGGTTTTATCAGCCCACAGGGGACCACCTATTAAGACTATCACAAAGACAGTGATGTATTTTATCTGATTGTCTTCATTTGAATTATTTAGTGGAAACGATGAATTTGGAGAAAACATCTCCTAATACAGACTACAAAGACATTTTATCACAGAAGATGTTGCTTTTTCTTGGAAAATGACTCGCTTTTTGAGCAAAGACTGCACATTTTATTTTGTACCAAATCTTAATACTCTGTATGTAAGTAGGTTAGTGTTGATATTCAGTGATAGCTGCTGTCACAGGGCTGCGGAGCTAGTGTTAGCTGTGTGTTTTCCCTCTTGAATCTCTTATAAGATGATGTCACATGTGAAGCCCCTCCCCGGCGTCCCCCATGACATGTCCCCTGCCTTGTGTGTCATGTTGTAGTTACAGCATGAATCAAACACTGCAAGTTGTGCTAATATCTATTATAACATTGTGTCAAAGCACATTTCACAACATGTGTGAGTGTTTATGCATGTATAACCGATCTGTCTGTCCCTGCGATTTGTGTCTGTTTTTGGTTCAACTAAATGCAAATAAATGCGAGATGAACTGTCTGCAGCCTTCAGACATTTATTGTAAATTCCTGTATTCACTTCATGGCATTTGTATTCAATGCACTATAGATCCTCCTGAGACCCACCCATTCATTTAGTCCTTTTTGACATTTGGTTTGGTCCATAACTATGAGGTTATACATGCCACAGCATTAAGTCCTGTACTCCACAGAGGACACCCTGGGCTTTTCAGACATGTGACATATGTGGGGGTGTGGCTTTGAAAAAGATAATAGGCTTGTTTGAGACAAGCAAGACCTGCGCATTTGCGATCAACGTCTTGCTAGTGCGTTGCATGATGGTTAGTCATTTTGTCCGACTTGCTCTGGAGGCTCGCCCACATGAGACTTTGAAATCTCGCGGGACAAAGACGCCCGCAGCCTTAAGAGCGAGGCGAGTTGGCACAGTTGCTCTCCACGAGCTGCGGAAGCGAAATGCTTGATGGGAAACGGCTCGCTGGTATCTCGAGCTGTGCGCTCATTGGTGGGTTTTACCACGTGCTGCTGATGAAACTCTCCCATTGGCTGGCAAAAGTTTGTTGTTGTTTTGTGTCAGTTTTACGTCGCCACATCCATTCCCGTTTTTCATCATTGTTCCACAATGTTTATCATCATGACATTAATATCTATATATGTTATACTATACTGCTTACCGTTTTCATACTTTATATATCTTAGCATATTCATACACACTGTTCATACTGCTCACAGGCTGATATCTAGTGTATTCATACACACTGTTCATACTGCTCACAGGCTGATATCTAGTGTATTAATACACACTGTTTATTCATCATTCTATATGTTATTCTGTAGATTGTGTACATTACTTTCCTCTTCACTGCTTGTTGCACCTGGTTAGAAGCTAAACTGTTCGTGTCTCAGTACCTGTAATATGTGCAATAACAATAAAGTTTCTCTTTAAGTTAAACCAAATCATTAAAATAAAATCTATTGTAATGTAATGATTTGGTTTAACCTTATTTATTGAATACATCATTTAAAATGGCAAGATTAAATCAAATTACATCCATGTTGTACACATCATAAAGCTTAAAGTGGCAGCTAAAGAATTAACACAGCAGCAGGTCTGTTCAATTCATGCTCATGAAGCTTCATGTGTGCGGATCTGAAGGACTGATCATTTGTAGCCTGTCCACCTATCAGTTTGCAAACATTAAGAGGGAGGAGCATTTCTAATTATGGAACCCAGTCACTGGTGTGGTTCATCATCATGTCATTCTCCATACAATACATGTGGGATTTCTATTGCATCCACTTCATCTGCAACGAAAAACGCCAACGCAATTTCCGCCATCGCAAACCCAGCCAGTCAAGCCGACTCCGAGTCCGAGCTGTCCGACTTCAGGCGAGCTTTTTGACACCTCCCCCGGCTGCGATCGGCTACTCTCGTCTACTTTCGAGGCGAGCCGCAATGTGTCTCAAACAAGCCTAATGAGACTAGGCTTGTTTGAGACGCGTTGCGGCTCGCCTCGAAAGTAGACGAGAGTAGCCGATCGCAGCCGGGGGAGGTGTCAAAAAGCTCGCCTGAAGTCGGACAGCTCCGAGTCGGCTTCTTCTTCTTCATCTTCTTCTTCGCATTCTTTTTCTCTCGGTTTTTTGGCGGATTGCAAACAACTTTAAGGTGCATACCGCCACCTCCGGAGTCGGCTTGACTCGGTTTGCATTTATAAAGAATGCACAAATGTGTTTAATCGTTCATGTCAGATATGTACTAAGTAAATACATTTGTTCCTGCTCAAGATTAGATTCAATTTTATTGTTATTGCACATATTACAGGTACTGAGACAACGAAATGCAGTTTAGCTTCTAACCAGGTGCAACAAGCAGTGAAGTGGAAAGTAATGTACACAATCTACAGAATAACATATAGAATGAATTGAATGATGAATAAACAGTGAGGGGTATGAATACACTAGATATCAGCCTGTGAGCAGTATGACAGTGTGTATTAATACACTAGATATCAGCCTGAGAGCAGTATGAACAGTGTGTATTAATACACTAGATATCAGCCTGAGAGCAGTATGAACAGTGTGTATTAATACACTAGATATCAGCCTGAGAGCAGTATGAACAGTGTGTATTAATACACTAGATATCAGCCTGAGAGCAGTATGAACAGTGTGTATGAATACACTAGATATCAGCCTGTGAGCAGTATGAACAGTGTGTATGAATATGCTAAGATATATAAAGTATGAAAACGGTAAGCAGTATAGTATAAAATGTATAGATATTAATTTCATGATGATAAACATTGTGGAACAATGATGAAAAATGGGAATGGATGTGGCGACGTAAAACTGACACAAAACAACAACACACTTTTGCCAGCCAATTGGAGAGTTTCATCAGCAGCACGTGGTAAAACCCACCAATGAGCGCTCAGCTCGAGATACCAGCGAGCCGTTTCCCATCAAGCATTTCGCTTCCGCAGCTCGTGGAGAGCAAGTGCGCCAACTCGCCTCGCCTCGCTCTCAAGGCTGCGGGCGTCTTTGTCCCGCGAGATTTCAAAGTCTCATGTGGGCGAGCCTCCAGAGCAAGTCGGACAAAATGATTAACCATCATGCAACGCACTAGCAAGACGTTGATCGCAACTGCGCAGGTCTGCGCAGGTCTTGCTTCTCTCAAACAAGCCTAACGTATTTCAAAATGGCGTCCATCAACACAAGGACTATTTATAGAAAGAGAAATTGTAATTGTGAGTTCAATATTTTTAATTAATTATAGTAAGGGAACATCTTAGGAGTTAGTGTAGTGAGTTTCAGAGCAGTGTAATAATGATTTGACCTACAACTAAATGTTCTTATGAATGTCCTCTGAGGAGGACATGGGGATTTTTACTAACTATTTATTTGCCCCATTTTACATGACACAAATGTAGTCCACTATGAGCCACAACTAACACGTAGGTTTCTGTAGGGTTCATGGCAGACGAATGCAGTGAGAAAACATACATCAAGTGCCTCAAGTGTCAGATGTATCTCTGCATTTCAGAAAGGGATGGAGTGCTACAAATGAGGGCTCAGTATTTGTTGCATTGAGTTGTTGTGCTCTAATGTTGTCTAAATGTACTTGTATGTTAATGTTGTCTGTATACTATGCTTTGCATAACTAACACCTGGGGCCTATGCTACGAACCTGGTTCAACCTAACCTGGATATGTTTGAGTTAGCCGGTTGGCTTAATCCAAAACATACGCGCTCTCGCTAAACTGTCCTACGACGCTGGTTATCAAGTGGATCGCTCAAGCCAGCCGTGTCCTATCTAGTTAGGTGCGTGTTCACATGAAAGGGGTGGTATCTGGAGCATTCGACCAATCACAAACATGGAGAAGCGCACTGACAGCGCAGCGTCATACTTCCTGAATGAAAAGTGAACTTTAATACTAGTCAAAAATGAAGAAGTTAAACTTTAAACATCCATGACTCAAACACTTTATCCAGGATAAAAGCCACATAGCTGCACCTGCAAGGTGAATACAGCTGGTAACAGAACAAGTGTTTGAATGCGTACATTAACAGGTTTATGATATCACTGCCCGTCTAAAACACGATCTGACTTCAATTACATTTGTCTCGAGTGTTTCGTCAACTTATGTGTTGCTTAAAATAATACTTCTGCATACAGTATGTGACACTGTGAGTGTTGCACGGCCAGATACGGCTCAGCTGACTCAGATAAGGAGAGATATGATACATTATGAAGTGATATGCCGCAGACTGTACTTAATGTTACTCTGATCCGGGTACTGATGTTGTGGCCGATATTTAAGTAAGCTTTCTTAACGCTAATGTTATAATAGTCAGATTGCTCTGAAGATGGAGGTGATATTCTATTAATGTTCACGTTCACACAGTCGGTGATTTTTGCCGGCCGTCTTTCCTGCGACGGCAGTTTTTCTGTATTTCCTTTCTCCTGTAATATGACTTGATCGCTTTAAACTCCGCACACTGAGCTCTGATTGGTCAGCAGGCGGTGCTTTCACTGAGTTGAGCTCTTAGCCTGCAACCTAACCTGGTCCCGACCAGGTTAGCTGCTTAGCATATATTACCATGGAGATCGAGCTTGCTAAAAAGAGAACCAGCTTCGTAGGACCGGAAAACCGGAGTTTTCCCTGAATTTAGCCGGCTAAGCGAAAATCCTGCTTCGCAGTATACCCCCCTGATGTCCTCTTCAGACGACACACAATATAGTTTATGTTGTGACTTGTGTGATCTAAACAAATAAGGATATTTGAAACCTTTTTCTTTCTGGGTCTCAGGAGGATAGAAACACAATATATACCATTAAGATTGTATTATAGCTTATTTTGTGGAGATACACTCTTAGTTGATAATGTGTGATCGTGGTGCATATTCCATGGTAAAAAAGGAAGTGTTTGATGATAGAAATATTTCAAAATAAAATATTCATATCCTTTAATTGATACACATATCATAATTTGGTGTTGGCAGACATATTCTGTCTACATATCTGAACTCGTAATGTAAGTGTGAAATTGTCCAATAAGACTCACAATAGAAATAGCATATATGACTGACGGAAAGCACAACACCTTGTATGATTAGAAACATGCCAGGGGAGGTAAGGATTATGAGAATACAAATTATTCAAAATAAAATAAATGGTTTTTTTTTATGAATACGTTTTTATTGCGTTCTCATTTATAATATATTGTTATGGTGGTGTCATATTGCTGTGGTTTTTGGTAGGAGTGCTAAAAACTTAGTTTGGATTCAGTCCATCCTTGTGCAAAAAATAATAATAAAACATTCTATCACATCATCTTCAAATGATATGCACATTTTATCCTTACATTTTGTATTGATTTTCATTTTTAAATAAAAATGTGTGCTCTCTTCTTGCACCTGACATCAGTCGTCCAGATGTGACTCAGTGCAGGTAGGAGTCACATTCAAGGAAGTGACCGGAAAAGTGACAAACAAGAAACAGACGCAGTAGAGGTAGGATCCATTCCAAACCAACACTTAAAGACGTAACCAGTGGTGGAAACTGGAAAGCAACTATGTACAATTAATCAAGTATTGTATTTAAGTACTTTTTTGACACATTTGTCATTTCCATTTTATGCTACTTTAAATCTCTACTCTGCTACATTTTAGAGGCTAATATCTTACTTTTGAATTACATTTATATAAACACTCCCCTTTACGATTTTATTTTTTACATATAAAAACACATGATATGCTGATTTTGATGCTTATATTTTTGAACTTTTACTTGAGAATTTTATAGTGGATTATATTTAAGATCCTAGTATTTGTACTTGTATCTAAGTAAAGATCTGTGTTTTTTTGTTTTGTTTATATATTTTTCTAGTTCATGTTATGAATGATTATGTACTCATGTTTGTCATTATGCTCATGCCAATAAAGCTATTTGAAATGAATTGAATGGATCAGCTGGACTAACCGACAGTGCAACAGGCGGAAGTGAAAGTGAAACGGTGCTTCCTCCTCCCGCTCCCTCCCTCAGACTGCTCGGTGTCTCGGCGGAGGCTCACCGTGAACATCGACATGAGCTCCCTCCAGTTCAACAGCCTGCTGCTGGACATCTCCAACCAGCTGACGGAGAAGCAGCTGGAGGACTTGAAGTTCCTGTGCGGGGACATGCTGGGGAAGCGGGAGCTGGAGAAGATATCCAGCGGGGTCCGACTCTTCCAGGTGCTGACCGAGAGAATGAAGCTCGGAGCAGACAACACCGACTGCCTGAGCCGCTTCCTCACACAAATCCAGCGGCAAGACCTGGCGGAGAAGTTGGAGAGCTTCGAGAGTCAGGCCGATCTGAGCGACGTCCTGCCGGACAAAGAGGAGAGAGGTGGGCTACAGTCACACTGCTACCTACTGTTTGTAGTTCCACAGAGGGTGTTACTCCTCTAGGACTACAACTCCCATACCATAGACTGTGTACACATTACCATTGGTGTACAGTAGCCTAACTAACTTCCCTACTCGACACATACACTCTTGTACTGAAGTATTATTTTATGTTGCTTTAATTGAGTATTTCAATGTCATGTTGCTATAGAAGTATATGGAGTAGAAGTATTATACTTCTACTCCATTCAGGCAAACACAGTAGGCCTACTATTTACTCCTCTAATACATTTCAACAGTCAAAGGCTTTAACTATTTATATACTTTGATGAAATTCACAATGTCTGTAGGCCTATATTGTAAAATAAATAAATGATAATAATCCATGTTTATTATTCTGAAAATTAAACGTTGTTCACTATTAAAAGTTATGTTCGTACCACAGCACATTTGATGCTGTTGCTTCAATACACAAGTCACTAAGTAATAAGTACTTTAACTGTTTTATTTAATGATTTATAAAAAATACATTGTAAACAATCTAAGTATATATCTTATATATAAGAATTGAGCAAGCGACACAATGGTGCAAATTAAATGCAGGAAAGAAATCAACAAATAGGTTAACTATATTGAATTAAAACAAAATGTAATATTTAATATTGTAATGATATGTAATTATGTAGACTGTAAATAGATCAATGTGTTTTAAAACACAAGTAGGTGGAGTTATTTTTTCCCAGTTTATTTACTTATTTAGATGAATAACACAACATATAAGGAACTAATCATTTATCATGTATTTGTATAGGTTAAAATAAACAATTTGAGTACTTTGAGAGTCATGAAATATTACCCCAGTCTGGAACTCTGGGTATTTCTCAATCGCGAGGATGCTGGCTTGGTAGTCGCGTACTTCCAAGTCACTTCCAAGCCACGGCTTCGGAAAACGAAGAAGAATGGAACAGGCTAACAAGTGTGCCACTCTCTCTAACGGTTTCAACATAAACTGTACCGAAAATAAATACCTCACGATGTCTATCTAATTATGAACTTGCTTTACTTTCACGGAACACATTTGTGGTGATAACAAACAAATGTAACAAAGTAACATATTTACCAACACATGTTCTACGCCACGACATACATTTAAATGTGTGCTGCATCGGTTCAGCCATTCTCCGCAAGGGTTTTTGAAATTGGTCCGTGCGCAAAGCATTGTGGGGATTTTAAGGACGCGAAGTCTACCCATGTGCAGCCTCGAAATTTCCTCCAAACCAAGGACGCGGCCTCGGTGGAATTCCAAGTATGCTGGAGATTGGAACAGTCCTTCGGCGGCACTCGATGACATAGCATCCTTGAAATATTGGCTTGGAAGCCAGTATCCTCGAGATTGAGAAACGGCCTCAGTGTGTGATAACATTAGCTGTCATAGGCATAAGCTGCAATGCATCTAGGGTGTCTCTGAACTTGTCCCTTCACATTACCGCCTGATGTGTAAATGAAACGGAGCGGTTTCAACTGGAAAAACATCAGGCAGCAACATTTTAGTGTCATGTTCGGAGATGATACTAATATCGTCTGCGCAGGTAACTTATGACTATCTGAAAATTATTATTTAATTATAATTATTTATTAAAAAAAGAAAATCTGTTAGAGAAATGTGAACATTTTTTAAATATAATTTTAGAGTCAAATGCTTTAACTAAGGAAAACTCTTTGGACCCATGCATACTTTCTAAATGAAAAAACTACCATCAGCATTTTAAAAAAAACATTTTCACCATGATTAGATATTCAAATGAGGCCTTCTCTAATGCTAACTTTTGTTCAATTTAGGAGAAATCTAAAGACAAAAATAAACCAAGCTGGTAAGGTAACACTAAAATGTGGATGTTATTGGTTCTAGTCTGAAAGAACATTTCTGTCTGTACAATCTTCCCTTAAAGAGCCTGTGATAGCATCCCAACAACTGTTGTGCAATGAAATATTGGGCTACTAGAAATCTCGAACCGTCAGTTTAAAAAAGAAAAAGCGATACCGTTCCGTTAAATATCAATAATTTCGAACATCGCGGGAAATTCCTTCAACTCATTTTGAAGTTTTGGGGGAAGCCGGAAGTGACGTCAATGCGGGAACGCTTCACTGTGCGGCGAGAGAGCCAAACACGGACAAAGTGTGTTGTCATGCGTAGAAATGGTGAATTACTGAGTTTAGGCACGTTAATAACGTTTTAATGAAGTTGACTACAGTATATTCATATTTGTCAGTGCTTTCATGTCAATTCGGCGAACATAAACATAAATGATCGTGGTGAAGATGATGATTACATTAGGATTAAAAATCGGTAGTGAGAGCTACTGAATTTCCTCCCGTCGGATGTGATATAAAAACAAATCGATTATTTTTGTAGTTGTAAACTCAAGTGGATGAAACTACATTTATTAGTGCTTTCATGTCAATTCGGCGAACATATGATACATTAAATGATCGTGAGGATGATGATTAAAAATCGTTTGTTTGAGCCGGTCTGCATTTCCTGATGAGAAAACAAACCGATGCTTTTTGTAGTTGTAGTACACCAACATGGATTAAACGTGTTTTTTTTACCACAATGTTGGGGAAATTAATGGATAAAATGCACGGATTATTATTATTATTATTCCCACTCCGATCGGGACACTAGGTCCACCGTTTCCCCGCAGCGAGGCTCCCCCCGTTGACAGTTTACGTGGGCTGGGTGCAGTGGCGGATTGGCCATCGGGACGAATCCCGATGGGCCGGTACCGAAGTGGGCCGGTCAGATAAGTCATAGCACATCCCCCATAGGCGGCGCGTGAGGCTCAGGTTTGAGAAGGCTAAATAACTTCTTTTACCTGACGCTGCCCGCCTCCGGCGTCTATAGAAAAGAGATCAACTCAGTGTGCGGAGTTTAAATCTCTCAAGTCATATTACAGGATAAAGGAAATACAGTTTAAACTGCCGTATGCAGAGAAGACGCCGACGTGTCGCACTTATCATTCATATTACATCATCAATCAGATCATCGATCATATAATATCATAATATATTTTCTTATCTAAGTCAGCTTCTCCAGCCGTATCTGGCCGTGTAACACTTACAGTGTCACATACTGTATGCAGAAGTATTATTTTAAGCAACACATTATGTTGACGAAACACTCGAGTCAAAAGTAATTAAAGTCAGATCCACTCGTGTCTTAGACGTGAACGCGCTCTCAGCTGGAGAGAGAAACCCTGGCTTGATTTACCGAGTTTATAACCAGCGTCGTAGGACCGCTTAGCGAGATCTCGTTTGTTAGTTTGTTGTTAGTTTGTTTGTTACTCAAACATATCCAGGGTATGTTGAACTGGCTTCGTAGTACAGGGCACAGGTGGCTAGCAGCGCTAATGTCAAAGACACAGACATTATACATTATATTTGTATTTTACCAGGATGCAGTGACACAAATATTTACATATTTACATTTACTATCTACAGCACCCGCCGCCCCTGACATCCCCCACTCCCCCCATTGACAATTTACTAGCGGTACCGAAGTGGGCCGGTCGAGAGTCCCGGGATGATTTTTTAGTCCCAGTCCACCACTGGCTACATGACCATATGATCGCCCATATTGACGCACCTCATTCCTAAACTTCTAACAGATACAACATAAACCGATCCTTCAGCCTCATATGAGCTCTCAGACACGTTCAAAATTAAACTTTCATCGCTGTCTGAGCTTGCTGCTGTGTGCGCCATTGTGCGTTTACATGCAGATGCTGGGATCCTGAACGGTGCAGCTGGAGCGCTGTGCCCGCAATGACGTCACACATCATTTGGCGGGACTTGAAGAATCCCCGAGAAGATCCAGAAAATGGTCAACATTGAAGGGCAGATTAATGGTTATCAAAGTACAAATATCCAAAATCAGTTCAGTAACGGTTTTCAAGGGGACAATATTTACTCAAATTGATGGGTTTGGATGATGGGGGAAACTCGTGTCACAGGCTCTTTAAGTAGTAGTGTTTGCAATTCCACATTTTCCTCGAACAAGTCGGATGGATTATAGATCAGCATCATACTTTTGTGGAGCTATCAGCATGTGAAAATGAAATGACCATGTAAGAAGCGGTCTTGTTCTTGGAAGAATGTTTTGGGGAAAAAATAGCAAATACATGTTTAGGAGATTTGTTTGAAACTGCTGACTTTTAAATTAGCTAAATAAAATGACAAAATTATAAATCTCCAAACCCTCAACTGTTCCAAATTGTTCCTTTTAGCTACCAAATGTCATTTTTGTCCTGGGAAGGTGTTTGAGTAGATGAGTTTCATATTTGCCTGAGTATACTTTATTTCAGAACGTATTATAATTAGAGAAATACAAATGATTTCTCTCCTGCCAACCCATAATGCCTCCTCCTCCTTTCATCAGATAAACTGGGCATCGCCACAGAGGTGATCGTGGAGAATCTGGGAAAGAATTGGCGTAAAATGGGCCGCAGACTGGGCCTGACGGAGGTGAAGATAGACTCCGTCTCCAAGAGGCATCCCACAGATCTGGAGGAAACGACCAGGGAGCTGCTGAAGGAGTGGAGGAGGAGTCGGGGGGCCCAGGCCCAGACCCAGGAGCTGATCCAGGCCCTGAGAGCCTGCATGCTGAACCGCACCGCCGACCTGGTGGAGGACAGCCTGCCCTCCTGTTGAGGATCTACACAACAGTCTGACAGAACTGTGAGGGCTGTGATTAAACTACAAGAAACAATATCAAGAGAATGATACGCAAATATATAAAACTATGCAAAAGAATCAACTTAAAGAGCAACTTGCAGGGTTTTTTTTTTAAATAGATTTATGCTTAACCTTGCCTGAAAATTACAATTAAAAAAAGTTAATGCAGGATTTGATATTTTTTACAAGACATAAGGGCAGGAATTCAGAGGGAAAGGAGCCGTTTTGAGCTCTGCTACTAAAAACTGCTTTTTTTAACGTCATACGTCAAATTACGTCACATGGGGAGCAACTTTCTCGGACTCCTTCTCTGCCCAATCCGCGGTAGTTTGTATTTTTGGTTGTGATTTAGTGAGCTGGCATTTTTTCGGTAATTTTACCGTAGGTTGCACAAAATCCAGCCTGTCGGGACATCGAGTCCCTAACAGTAAAAGGACCGGAGCTAGCTTTCCTTCCTGGGTGCATCCACCTCCCTGCAGCACATACTCTCCACAGCTGAGGCCGATCAAACAAAACGTTTATCAGGAAACCGTATTACATCTCTCTCCCCCCTTCGCTCCTCTCTCTCTCTCCCGTCCGGTAAGACGTAGTGTGGAGTTGCATTAGGTAACGCGAGATACGGCTGATACTTGCGCATTAGTTTCTGTTATGGATCAGTATCAACAGTCCTGCCAGTAACGTTACTATATTATCATTACTACTTTAGTTATAGCCTGATATATATGATAGCTAACTTTACAATGTTGTGATGTGACTGACGTTAGCTAACATTAACTGTAGCTAAAGCCGGTGTTCCGGATTAACTGGTTTCCCCGTTAACTGGTTTCCCGATCAACTGGAGCACAGATGTGGCGGTGATTTTCGATCGCTTCTTCTGTCGTTTACATACATCTTTTGGTATATTTGGCTCGGTAGGAAGACTTTGATGCACATTCAGTACCAGTGTGTGAGGTTGTGGTTACGATGGAGATATCCGGACGCGAACAGCGAGGACTACAAAAAGAAAAACGAGTTGACTGGGGATGTCTGTTCAAAACATTGCGAACTCCAATAAATCATTTAAACCAGCTATTGCTGCCAGACTAATTACTGAATATCGTTCTTAAATGTGATACCAAGTCCATCTGAGACCTGTGTACACCTTCAGACAGCCTCCAAGTGAAGCGTGCGTTGTTTACTCACAGTTTGAAAGCAGCGTGGAGAAGTCTTCAGCTGTGGTAAACTGTGATCCTCTCAGGTAAACTGCGATCCGCCCGGGTTAAACTGTGCCCCACCTCTATAAACCAGTTGATCGGGAAACCAGTTAATCCGGAACACCGGTCACTCACCAAGACAGCTGCCCTGTGCTCCACTGGTTCTCCACACACCACAGCTCCATTTCTTGCTGATGGCCGTTATTTCTTCTAATCCTTGGCTGCTCCTGGTCTCTTGGACGCCTAGCAGGCTCGTAATTATAATGATATGCATTCGAATATATATTTTCAACCTCTTCTGTGTCAAAACTAGCATTGTGATCCATGTTTATTCATACGTTAGACCGGCCGCTCTCCCCCAACAAAAATACTCAGGACTTTCAAATTAAACAAATACTTAGTAAAATCCAAAATATGCGCAAGATAAAATAATTGGGACGATCTCCACAAATGCCATCAGTTTATGGTTTTAAGGAGCTTTCTCCTATGCTGATGAACCTGTTTAAGTAGCTCCTTGTTAAGTGCTACGAGTGCACGTTTAGTACTGACTTCAATACAGAGGTGCAGAGATGACGTATTTTAGTAGGCCGACCGGGAAATAAGCATGTCTTTATTTTGATTATTGCAGAAAATAAGTTCTGTGGCAAACACACATTTATGATACTTACACATTTTGTTCAGCAGGATAATCCCCACATAAAAACAACACTGTTATTATAGTTGAAGCGTAAATTCAATAGCCAGAAGTAAAACGCTAACGTTCGGCAATAAATGAACGACATCCCAGTTCAGTCACCAGCGCTATCAGAGCACAGCACTGTGTGCCGTATCACCACATAGAAGTGTTGATGAATGAGCCTCCAGACATGTGACTTCAGATGATGTTATTATGAGGAGCGGTCAGGCATTTGGGGAACTTTTGTTAAAAGGTTTTTATCATTGTTGGGTAGCAACAATGTAATGGTGTTATGTCATTTATTTACAAAATAAATGTTGTAATTTTTTATCTGAGTTACTGAAACCGTTAATAAATTACAGTTGATCATCAAAATGTTGGTGATTACAAAGGGGTTACATTTCAGTGTATTCTTTTTGGTAAAAATGCATTACGTTTTTGCACACAAGTAAAGCCTTTAAGACTTTTCTGTGCTTTTTTGGTTTGTTCTCTTGTTTGAATTTCCACCACCTCTCTTCTACTCATCAATGTGCATTACTCTAAGCCTCCTGAGTCTGGGTGCAGCCGGACGGGGGGGCATGTCGTGGGACTTTCAGTAAAATCCAACACTATTTTCCTTCTGAGATCAGATCTTTGATGTTTTTGCAACGTACAATGTTTTGTTTATTGCACTGTATTTTGTCAGACTTTTTTCATGATGATAATCAGAAATGTGACTTAATGTTTAATATTGAGATTTTAGAAATATATTTTTGACATATTATAAAATGACATGTTCATATTTCTTAACGTACTATATTATGCAATTATTTTTTTATATTTTTCAACATGGTCTAAAAGGATTTTTTTCTTTACAACAAGATATAACTTCTTCCATGATATTGTCGACATGCTATACTATTGATTTGTTTACACATACGATATTATAGTATGACCTTTACATTTTTTGGCATAATATACAATTAGTTCTCTCATTTGAGTTTTGACAAACTACACCATATACATCTTATCATATTTTTTAACATACTATACAATTACTTTTTTCATTCTATTTTCAATATAATATACTATGAGTGTTTTACATACAGAGAATCGCTTCACCAAGTCGACCAACTGTAGCAGATCTCAAAGCTGGCTGATGGCTTGCCAAAACTGAAAAATATGGCTGGTGTCAGCTGTTGGGTGCGCTTGTTTTGATGTGCAGCAGGGTTTTCTACGAACTGGACGTGCCTTAAACCCATTTTTGTAAACATATGCATGTGTGAGGCTGATAACGTAAGAGCATTGACCTCAGTCCCAGACTGGCTGTTCTACATCTTTGTGCTAAGCTAACCAGCTGCTGGCTGTTACCTCAGCCAAGTGTGCCAGGCAGCGATATTGAAGTTCTCAGCTGCTATTCTGACGGGAAATTAATAAGCATATTTTCCAAAATGGAATGAATTAAATGTAATTCACAGTAATGGTTATATTTTATGATCATAAGCCATCAAACAAAATATGAGTGTAATGATTGATTGATTGATTGATATACTTTATTAATCCCCGTGGGGAAATTGTTTCTCTGCATTTGACCCATCCTAGTGTTAGGAGCAGTGGGCAGCCATTTTGAACAGCGCCCGGGGAGCAGTGTAGGGAACGGTGCCTTGCTCAGGGACACCTCGGTAGCACTTGGTCTTGCCGGGACTTGAACTGGTGACCTTCCAGTTGCCAAGCCAAGTCCCTATCGACTTCGCCACCACCGCCCAATGAGATGCTATTTGAAATTAATTGTCTCTTTATCATGTCCAGAATCTACACAGTGCATTAAACAAAGATCTGCATGTGGTGCTCATACATTTAGCAGGTGTTTTTTTTTTTTTTTTAAAACGTCTCGTGAGTAATGTGCAGTACCGGAGTCCACCAGAGAGGCAGCCACTGTGGGACATTAGCCTGCGTACTGCGTAGCCTGCCCTGAAGAAGAAGTGATCCTTCCTAGTGCCTGACGAGTTTTAAGCTAATAGCCTATACAGTTATGGATATTAGAAAGTTATTGTCATTAAAGCAGGCGCCACAAGCTGCAGCATCAGCAGCAGCAGCATCAGCAGCAGTATCAGCAGCTGACAACAATGTCATCACCAGCAGTCAAGAAATTGATGATGTTTCAGGTTTGTTAATCTAATGGTGATATCTGCACTGAGTAAGAAGTGAAAAAGAGTGATGTAACGTTAATGTTATACAGGGTTCTTACACCTTTTCCAAAGTCAAATTCAAGCACTTTTCAAGCATTTTCAAGGTGCATTTTTCAGCTTTTCAAGCAGTTGTAAATTACATATTTATATACACATACTCAAATGATTATTTCCCTACCTCACATTAAATCAGATGTTCTTTATGCTATAAACAACCAAATGTGTGTTTTGTGATAGCATTCTACATGAGGATGAAAAATTAAAGAAAAGAAAACTAAGTTTAATATTTCAAAATTAGTGATCTGTACGTAGACTGGGCCTCCCATATAACCTGTCTGAGCCAATATAAAACAATCAGCATTTTCAATACATTATTGATTACTATTTTTGAAGTACTTTTAGGTTGGCAGTAAACATAAGTCAGAGGTAAATGGTGTACTTTGACTCCTCTACATGTATGTAATACCTTCAGTTACTTCACAGATGTGGATGAATGATGTGAAATATAATCAAGTGTTAAATCAGACTTTAGTTCCACCTGGAGTAAATCCACCAGCTACCCTGCAGTCTACAAAGTACTTCAGACTAGCTGCACCTTCACCAGCTTTGAGAACACTTTCATGATCAATCATTATAAAACATATCATATATATTATTCTGAAATGGACCAATCTGCACAACGACTACTTTTACTGTCGCTACTTTCACTATATTTTGATGAGAATACTTTTCTACTTTCACTTGAGGAACATTTTGAATGCAGGACTTTTACTGTGACAGAGTATTCCTATTCCTACACTCTGGTACTTCTACTTTTACTAAAGTACACAATCTGAGTACTTCTACTTTTACTCAAGTACAAGATCTGAGTACTTCTACTTTTACTCAAGTACAATATCTGAGTACTTATTCCACCTCTGGTAGTGTATTAGTCTGAATTGTAGCCACAAAAATCATGCAGAGCTGCATAAAAATAGACTCACAATGGTAACAAGTGGAAAATAATATTTACAAATGTGTACAATGATTTGTAGGTAGTGTTGACTACTCAAGACTCCTGACTTATACATCTTCAAAGGAAGACTGTGTTCATTCTACAATTACATGGGATGTAGTTTTACTTGTATAATACTTCAATTTTAATCTAAGTATTGGCTTTCAGAATATTAAACTTGTTTCGGCAAATTCAGATGATAAATACAACTTTCAAGCTTGTAACGGCATAATTACAAGCGGAGAACGGACTAATGTAACATCACAGCAAGCATAACAGCCGCCGGTGTTTCTTGTAAGTGTTTCCCCGGTACACAAACGCAAAAATACACAAACACACTCGCGATCTTCCCCCAGACCAGTAATACAAACGAAAATGTGTCTTCAGGTCAATGTGACTGATTTCGATAGATCAAGTCACATTTGGTTTAGGCACGAATCATAGCACGGGAAGGCCGCAGCGGAGCTGTTTTATGTAGAAGCGAAGCAATGCTTTTCTTTTAATCTAAAAAGCGAACTATTCAGTAAGACAGCAATTTCTTGTAAAAGTAAAGCATTTACATTTTCAAGCACTTTATCTCAATTTCAAGCACCATTCCCAAAATTCAAGCACTTTCCCACGTCAAATTTCAAGCATTTTCAAGGATTTCAAGCACCCGTACCTGGTTATAGCTAGTAAACATGGAGTAACCACACTAGGTATACCCTTATATGTTAGTATGTATACAGAACATGACTAAAAATTATCCTAAGATGTAACGTTAACCCTTCATACCTCAGTCTACTTTAAGACACTAAAATAATGTATTCCAATTTTTATTTTGTTTTCGCGCGTGGAATTATACCGGCTCTTGTTTCAGTACACATAACAACAGAACTGACAGGCAACCCTCTGAATCGGACTCCGATGGCTGTGACTGCATCCACTCAGAGTGTCCGATTCAGAAACGTGACTCTTACACTCTTTACGTCACAAACAAAGATGGTGGATGAGAATAGATCTATAAAACGATAAGCAATGTGCCAGAATCAAGGTAAGACTATACTAGTGAGAGAGTGATGGAGACTGTATGAGAGAGACGGAGAGAGTGTGAGGGAGAGAGACAGGGAGTTTTAATTCGTTTTCAATCTCAAGCGCCAGTCTCCTTGGATCCTCTTGATAGTTGAGAATTGGCGTTCAACTTGGGCTGTGGAGACAGGGAAGACCAGTACAATCCTGATGAGATGAAGGAGGTTTGGATAGATGGCTTCTTTTTCTGTGAGCATCCTGTGCCATAGCACAAGAAAGGCCTCCCTCCTGTGATGCTGATGAATGTCATGTTTGGCTCTCAGCCACTCTCTCTCCACTTCGGCCACATTGCAGCCATTACTCAAAAGCAGTGGCTCAAAATGCTCACACAGTCTCTGAACTTCCTCGTCTCCGTAAGGGTCGATTGCACTGATGTTCGCTGGCATATTGTGTGGATCGAAGATCTCAGCAGCCAGGAGCACAGGGTCTGTGGAGAAAGTCGCAAACCGTTGAGAGATGCAGTCAGTGATTCTGTTGACTATTTCCCCCCTTTGGTGGCGGAAGGCCTCATCAGACGTGGAATGGTGGCTGATAGCCACTCCCTTAAACTCAAAAACACCAGCGCTGCTTGTGCTGGTGAAGGCATTGAGGACAGGACGCAAGTAAGGGCCAGGTTTTTCCCTCTGTCTGAGCAGAGCAGTCTGGGAGGCCACAACCCTACTCCTGACAGAGGAAAGGGACAGCTCATCTGCCTGGGGGTCGTCAGAGAGAGAGAGAGAGAGAGAGAGAGAGAGAGAGAGAGAGAGAGAGAGAGAGAGAGAGAGAGAGAGAGAGAGAGAGAGAGAGAGAGAGAGAGAGAGAGAGAGAGAGAGAGAGAGAGAGATAAGCTATGGAATTCTTCATATTAATTGTGTTTTTTTACCTACAGCATTGTAATGGACACAAATAAGACATGCATTTCTTCTTAAGTTATAGAATGTAACAAAACATTGCTGCACAAACACACAGAAAATCCCCTAATGTATGCTTATTTGAACACACCTGGGTAAAGTATGTTTCCTTAAAAGCATCCTTCAGCTGGTTCTCCTCACACTTCTGTGCAACAGCCTTCAAAATCCCCTGAGCATCACAGGTGTCTGGCTCTACAATTCTGAAAAGAAAAAAAAACATACCAAAACAAAACATTTATTCACCTTAAGTTATTAACATTGAGGCATACAGTATGTTGGCTCTGGCTGAAATGGAAAATCATTTGAACTGAATCAACAACACACTAAAAACCAGTTATTCAAAAGCCAGGTGCATTAATAAACAAAAGCCAAGTAAATGACTGTATAAATAAGTATGTGAGGGAGCTACCAGTACTTACCCAAGCAGCCGAATTCTTGGTGTGCCATTTTCAATGACCTTAATGCTTATCACCTCTTTCTCCGTCGTCGTTTTGTCTGTGCTCCCGTCAAAAAGCAAAGAGCAGTAGAATGGCTTATGTTTAACAAGGTCATGAAGCTGGTCTTTCATTGTCCCAGCGATGTGCTCTATGAAAAGTCGACAGGCTTTTGAATTTTGATATGTAGCTCCAAGCTCCACACCATGCTTCTTTTCCTGTCCCACTAAAGTTCTGAACAGCCTGAAAGGCTGCTCAGAGTGGGCCACAGTGTATGCAATGTCAAATAATTTACACATCTTCTCTTTTGTTCTATCATTAAGCCTTTGCAGACATTGAACTCTGTCAGACACTTCAGGTGATGGAGTAGTGAGTGCCTGAAAGGCTGTGATATGTGACTTGGACTTTCCATGTGTGTTAGCTGTATCTTTTTTTATATTTGTAGTTCCTGAGATGTACGGTTCAGTGTTACAAAGTCTTTCTTGCCCTGCATGCAGTGGGATAGACCCCTGGTGTTTGCTGTAGTATTCTCTGCATGTGTAACACCAGACCTTTGTTACTACTTTGTTGTTAGCCTCATAGTGGAGCCAATCAAAGCCCCAAGAGTCCACAGTGTGGGTAGCTGATGTCCTATGTTTTGCATTAGCCTCAGTTTCTATCTGGGTTCCTGTCCTGGCCGTTGTTAGTGTATCTCCCTGTTCCTGTGTCAACTCCATGCTTTCTGGTTCCTGTGTCTGCTCTCTGCTTCCCTGTTCCTGCGTATCTCTGTTCTGCTCTCCATCTTTTCCCTGTGCACCATCATCTTGAGCCTGACTGACCTGGGTGCTGTGAAAACCGAATGTGCAAGTTAAACAAACACAGCTTCAGCTTGAGATCAGGACTATTATAATATAGAATATATAGCCTGTTCACAACTTCTACTAGGACATAATTGGAACCTTTACATTTCATTAGTTCCGATTTTCTCACACATACACATACATATTGGGAATGAAACTGCAAAACTCACCGATGTAAAAATCCATAAAGACGCATGCATGCATCACGCAGAGGTTTATCTTTTTTTTTACGGATTCTGTCAAATCCAGGCATCTCTGAAAAGGGTGAAATGCAAGACGATTATTATAGTATTGGCGACCTATTAGTTGCATTCATTGTTGGGAAGTATACTTTTAAAATGTATTCAGTTACAGAATATAGAATACATGCTCTAAAATGTCATTTGTAACATATTCCGTTACATTACTCATCTAATTACCGTATTCTAAATACTTGGATTACATCAGCGCTGTTTTACATTTGATCAAGTGTGAATCAAGCTGCTATTTCAGAGTTTGAATCACCCACATGATGCCAGCAAAAACCCACAACTTAACTATAGGATAAACTGAAACATTATGCATCATCTCACAGAAATGTCAGCATTTTAGTTCAAAAAGCCCAGAAAATCATATGAGAAGGATTCCAAAAGTAACCCTTACAATTCCTTCAAAGAGAGACGTATCCTCCTAACTAGTGATGATAGCTCACCAGCTATCGCTAGTCAATCAACATGACGGAAAAGTGTAGCACTAACGTCAACGCCAGTCGTTTTACAAATGGCTGAATGAATAGCAATAGTGTTTCTTAAACGTATACGTTAAGTTCAGCCATAAACCACATAAGTCAGTCATGTATTATATCAAAACCGCTTAGCAAGAAAAGTACTAGATTCAAAGGTGACAGCTATCTGCTAGCTTGTAGAAGCAACACTAGATGTAGACCCCTTGAAGGGAAGACGTTAGCGCTATCCAAACTAGCTAGCTAGCTATCGCTAGTTTTCATGACAAAATGTACTAACGAGTCGACTTTAAATAGGCTAATACAATGGTACCTATCAATAGTACTTTCTATAAACATGTAAATGTTAAGTCCTTTCAAATACTACCACATCATATCAAAACAGCTTGGTCCGCTTGCTTACCTGTGCTTCTCTTGCTCCCGCGGCTGAGGAGGAGGCTGTCGGGCACCTACAGGCATGTCTGACGGAACAATAACAGCGGGACTGCGCGCACTAACATGACTTCACTCACGTTGTTTACACGGCATGTCTGACGGAACAATCACAGCAGAGCAATCGCTCTGATCCACAGGCACGGGAATATACTACTGCGCGCACTAGTCTAACTTCACTGGCGTTATTTACACTGGCATTTTTGGCAGGGGCACAAAGGCCACTTTGGCCGTGAATTGCATTTTTTTTCACAGGGCATCACGGCCAAAGGGCCATGGCCGTCGTGGCCGTCGTGAAATTCCCACCCTGCCCCGGACCCCCCGAGAGGAGGCGATGACCCCCCTAAAGGATGTTCGGTCCACCCCCCACTTATAAAAAATAGCACTGTACCCCTGCACCCCCCCCCCCCCCCAACCCAACGACTCCTGGGCTAAGCCCCGGATCTCCTACAATCCTAAATTCGCCTCTGGTGGGGAGGAACGACCAGTGTGTGTCCTCTCCCCTGCGAGATGGAGTTCATGACTTTATGAGCTGTTCATGAGCACTCATGAAACATTCATGAACAACTCATTATATGTTCACTTGTCATGTTCATGAACCAACATTCTTAAAATGCTCATGAACCATTTTAAAGAGCAGTTCATGACATTTTTATGAACATTGTTCATTCATATAAAGTTCCTGTTTTGCTCATGACAGACTTTTATGAGCAATTTATGAACTGTTCATGATCCAGCCAATCACAACATAATAATTAAAACCCCAAAAAGTGTGCATGAGTATTTCATGAACTTTTCATGACTATGAGCATTTCATGAATTTTGGATGATTGTGGCAAGTTCAGAATATTTTGGAATATTCATGAGCATTTTATGAACTTTTGATGATCAGTGTGATGTTTTTAAAGACCTCTTGAATATTCATCTACTATTTGAACATTTCTTTCTTTTTTAAAACTTTTAATCTTAAAACAAAACAATAGTGAATTTGAAACTGAACATTATCTGTATTTATTTTGGTGACATTCATATCATTTTATGGTTTATCTGTACTGTTTGAGAAGCAGTACGAGTAAGTAGCGCCAAGGTGGAACCTTTGGCAGGTGAGCGGTGACATCTGGGTTATCTTAGGGGGGACACTTCCGCCCCCTCCTCAGAAGCAATCCAGACGATCAACCGGATCCTGTGTATAATTATTGCTGCTCCACTTTTCTGTTTTCTACAGGTCAGTACATAATGAAAATGATCGATGTTAACTTGTGTGAATTAGATATGATGTTGGAGATGTTTAGGAGAGTGTGTCAGAAGGTTGTGAGCATGTTTGACATAGTAACGGTATTTTAAAAATACTAAACTGTCGGCAACAATAGATGCCGTTTTCGCGGGCTTCAGCCGCACCTGGGTAAATGTGACCTGAGCGAAGGCTCGCAGGCAGGTTAGCTGCTGCGCACGGGTAATATGTTTTGTTTACCTGAGTGCAGTCTTGCAGGCACATTGCCTTGTTTTTTGTTTATTAACATTGACAGTGTATTTTTGTGATCTCCATAATATGTTATATTTGGTAAAGATAGATATATTGATAGAAAGTATTATTTGATAGCGTTATGTGTTTATAGATAACAACCTGTCCTTCACTGCAAACATAGCTGCTACAACCCGCTGCTGCAGATACACGCTTTACAACATCAGGAGGATGCGTCCCCAGCTGACCCAGAAAGCGACGCAGGTTCTGGTCCAGGCTCTCATCATCTCACGCCTAAACTACTGCAACTCCCTCCTGGCTGGTCTACCTGCATGTGCCATCCGACCTGCAGCTCATCCAGAATGCAGCGGCTCGTCTGGTCTTCAACCTTCCTAAATTCTCCCACACCACGCCGCTCCTCCGCTCCCTCCACTGGCTTCCGGTAACTGCTAGAATCCATTTCAAGACAATGGTACTTGCGTACCATGCTGCGAATGGATCTGGCCCTTCCTACATCCAGGACATGGTTAATCGTACACCCCAGCACGTGCACTCCGCTCTGCATCAACCAAACAGCTCGCTGCACGCTCGCTGCACCCTCGCTGCGAAGGGGACCCAAGTTCCCATCAGCAAAAACACGTGGGTTTGCTATCCTGGCTCCAAAATGGTGGAATGAGCTCCCCATTGACATCAGGACAGCAGATAGCAGCTTACACACCTTCCGGCGCAGACTGAAAACTCATCTCTTTCGACTCCACTTCGAGCAATAGAACTATTAACAAAGCACTTATGGACTGGCTTACCTAAAGCCAGTTGAGTAGCACTTGAAATGTTTTTTCTCTATGAAACCTGACTTATATGATTCTGTTTTCTTCAAGTTTGTATTTTGTTGGTCGAACGCACTTATTGTAAGTCGCTTTGGATAAAAGCGTCAGCTAAATGCAATGTAATGTAATAATTTATATTGACTATGTTGAATTTCTCCTTGAGATACAGTAATTGACTGTGACAGACAGATAACTTAAATGGAGAAATGTGATGTTTGTAAAGTTCAGCTATTTGAATGTAACTGTGTACTTTGAATTTTGAATAAGAAGCATTCCAGACGATCAACCGGATCCTGTGTATAATTATTGCTGCTGCACTTTTCTGTTTTCTACAGAAATCATTTATTGTTGCTGTGGTACCCAAGCTTTTGGGACCCGTAACAACATATTTTGTGCAGCTGAGTGTCAAGAACTGCTTCAAATAGTGATAGGAATAATTATAGTGCTCCACCTGTATGTATGTTTGTTTGTTTGTTAATTTGAGTAAAGTTCCATTGTGATTGACATAATTGTTGTTTTCTATGGTTGCCAATTGACCCACAGTCAATGGTTCATGAACAGTTAATGTACATGAACAGTTCATGAACAGTTCATAGCCAGCCATTGAATTATATTCAGTGACTGGGTATGAACAGTTCTTGATATGTTCATGAACAATTCTTGAAATGTTCTTGGTTGAAAACTGAATATCCCTACACACTCACTGAAAACTCCATTTCATGAATTGTTCATGAACCATTCCAGCACAGGAGTTTCATGAGTAGTTCATGAACTGCCCTAGTGCCATTTAATGTTCATGACACTTTCATGAACAGTTCATCAACTTTGTTATGAGCTGTTTATGAGCTGTTCATGAATATGGTTCACTGATATTTCATGAACTTTTCATGACAAGTTCATGAACAGTTCACTATCATCTCACTGGGGCAGTATCCTCCCTGCGTGTGTAATGTGTTTAAACTAGTGCTGTCAACATTATCGCGTTAATGGCGGTAATTAATTTTTTGAATTAATTGCGTTAAAATATTTAACGCATGTGCAGAATGGCCCGCCCCATACGTGCCACTAGTGGCAGCGCCAGGGTATGGCTGGGGTAGGCTACACCCATACCAAGAAATGGCTTAGCCCCACCATGAAAAATGATGTTAAAGTAAGCAAAATAAAGTCTGCCAACTCACGCGGAGTAAATTGCACAGACAGCAGTTAGTAAGATTGATTTCAGTAGCCACGGTTTTGAAAACTTTTGTCACGTAGTGATCGTCTTCTCAATAGAACATCTTTGATAACGGCGTGGTGTTGTTGCAGGAAGTCCCGACGGAGAATACTTTTGCTGTAGTACAGGGGTGCACATAACTGGTACGCAGGGTATGTGCCTAATCTGAAATGCGTACCGTAACTTGTGTCACAAAGCGCATTTGCGTACCGACGTACTTGTGAAGCTTTTCCAGAAGGCGGTTAGATCACCGGACGACAGAGTCGGTCTCCGTGTGCACAGACAGGGCTGCTGTTAACGTCGGTCTGGACAACGGACTTGTGCCAAAACTACGCCAACCGGCTGCGGAGGGAGACTCCCCCCTTCATTGGAGAACTGCGCTAAAACAGCTGATCACAACGTTCACACTCTGTGGTCACGAAGTACTCCACTAGCCGCCGCCGCCCCCCCTGTCGACTTTACTCCCCCGTTGATAGAAATCAACATAATGAATTAAGACCCCACGGTTTGAGGATTGATAGGTGTGTGGGTTGTCTTTCATTTTGACACGCAGAAAAATGTTATAATAAACATAGATACTGTATGTTAAATGGATATATCCGCCTTCTTTCATTTATCTTTCCATTCCCAACAATATACATAAATAAATGACATATTTTGGACATAGTTCGAATGGTGATTAATCATGATTAATTCATTTTTAAGCTGTGATTAATCTGATGAAAAATTGTAATCGTTTGACAGCCCTAGTTTAAACACAACAGAGTGGAGGAAGACATTTCCCTCTGAGGGATGAATACATTATATCTTCTTCTTCTTCTTCTTCTTCTTCTTCTACTTAGAAATCATAAGTGAATGGCCACATTAGGTTTGCCTGCAGTGAATGCTGACTGCTATGAGCTAGTTTATAGATGTATCATGGTAGGCCTATAGACAAATGTCTCCTATAACCCACAGTCTGTTACTGGTGGTGGGTTATAGCATCGTTTTATATCTGAATTGTGCTCTAGTAGGAATTTGCACCCAACATGTTAATACGTTTGTTTTTTTTAACTCTATGGTTATACACAGTTTTTATAACATGAAAATCACATATTTAACAATTAAATCTTCAAATTAATACAAATGTAGCAATAAAGTGAAAGTCAAAATGTGTTAAAATGTAGTTTTTTTTGTTACTATAATAGGATAGTCAATACCTGTGTTTTTTCAGTTTATCAATGTCAAGTATTGGTAAAATTACAAAATATTTCTTTCTTTACTCATATCTTTTCTTGCAATTATACATTTTTTAAATGAGTATTAACAGTATTTGTTATGTATTTGACAGTGATATATAGCCATAACAAAATAATTTTGCCAACAGAAAATCATTTATTTTTACGGTTAGTTTTGTTAAATTCGCATTTAAAAACTGCTAAATAATGTATTCAATTTTTACAGTTTTTTTTTGTTAAAATACATGACACATTTCAATAAACCGTTTATTCTTGTAAATTGAATATGATTACCTGTAATTATAAAATACAATAAAAAAACTGTAATTTTTCTGGAGAAAACTGTAAAAAAACTGTAATTTTTTTACAGTGTGTATAATGTATAACTATGTAATCCTACACATTCCCATTCAGGACTCTTAATGTTATCTCAGGTCTTTTAGTTCGGTGAATCAGAAAAAGTCTCGCTTGAGACATCCGTTATGTTTTCCACCCGCAGCTCACCTGAATTTGCCCTCTTTGATCCGTGATTTTCCGCCCTTCTTCCAGTAAAACTTTTTAGGACTTCCACTGATAACTTTGCAGCTTTTCTCTTGCGCGGTCAGCTGTGCCGGAGTCGGGGCCGATCCCTCTGCCCGCCACTCGTTTCCACTCCGCGGGTCCTTGCAGCCACGCCGTTTCCGTATCCTCGCCGGGCACGTCCACCGTGTGTCCTCTTTTCTTCATGTCCTGCGCGGCTTCCCTGGCATATAGAGGCTTTGCATATGACGTCACGGGTAACGTGAGTACCAAAACAGACACCGTAATACGTCATAACTGTTTTTTACCGGACATATAATGGTTAACTTCTGTTGGCTGTCGCAACAGAGGTGATCGAAACAGGGGGCCAACGTTTTACAGGCTGCCGGCGGTTATAACACACCAGGGTGAAGCAACACATGAACTTTCAAAGCGTAGACGGGAAAAATGGCTCAATAGGATCGGACGGGAGGATCTCAAACCATCCAACCACAACTATACTCGCGTTTGTGGGGATCATTTCACGTCAGGTAAGTGTCAGGTTTTACATACAAACATTCAAAATCAACATACAACCCACGGAGTCTGTGTCATCGATCGACATATCAGATTGTGGAGTATCTACAAAGTAAAGTCATCCCTTGGCTCAGGTCATCTTCACACCAGTCTGTCAATCCCCTGCAGTGCTTCGTTTAACTTTAACTAATTCCTCCCCCTACTGGCCATTTGATTATATGTAAACAGTGAAGGCTGTACAGTCCAATAGTATGAAGCTGCAGCGTCGGAGACAGCAGTTACAGAACCGCAGTTACAGAACCGCACACACAGGTCCCGCGTCACGACCGCACACACAGGTCCCGCGTCACGTGACGGCGGCACGTGACGGAGCATGTGACGGTCAACGCACGTTCACATGAATGTTTATATATATATATATTCTATTAATTTAGTTGAGAATTTCAAAAATATAGTCTTTTATGTCTTTTAAAGGAATGGTATGCTCATGACACTCATTTTTAAATAATTATCATCCGATAAAACAGACCAGTCTCTGCCAGTCTTTTTTTTTTTTTTTTAATCCGATAACATTATCAGTGATTTTAAACTGATTATATACCGAAATAACATCAACACTGTGGGCGCCGCCATTTTCCGGACGTGACGTAAACCATGCGTTTGGTTTTCGAGGACACGTTGATCTCCATGTTATTTACTGTAGTTTCTCTCTTCAAATATGCCTCACTGTATCGCGAAATATTGCCACAATTCTGATAGGAACAATCCACGGAATGCTTAGTTCCATCTGTTGCCAAAAGGTAAGCGTAAGAAGTACATTCAGAGGCAGTGGCTAGCGACATGTGGCCGGCCCGAACCGAAAGATTCACAGGCTCATGTATGCAGCGAACATTTCAAATTTCCGGACGACTACTCTGAGAGTATGATAAAACATAACATGGGATTTATGGAACAACCATTACTTAATGAAGATGCAGTACCATCGGTCTTTCTGGTATCATCACCGACCAGGACACCAGTTCGGCCAGTTGAGAAATCGCCCTCTGCAAGTGTGAAGCGACGGAGGAGCAGAAGTAGTGCTCGGAGTAAGAATAAGGTATGTTATAGCGCATTTCCATTGCAGTGGCTAGTCCCCTTTTTAACGTCCTTTAGCGTCCAGGCCAGGACGTATTTTCCCCCAGTTTTTTCCGGCCCCATAAAATCGTGATTCTATGGCCAGGGACAACGAAGCTGAGTATGCTAAACTAGAGAGGGAATCGCTAGCAAGGGTGGTACTACATGCATACATATAGTATCTTATATCATCTTCCTATTATACACACATGCATTTCCAAACATCTGGACTACCTATGTTGCAAATGTATTATCTCTTCAATTTACACACGGCATCTATTGCACGTCTGTCCGTCCTGGGAGAGGGATCCCTCCTCTGTTGCTCTCCCTGAGGTTTCTCCCATGTTCCCTTTAAACTGGGGGTTTTCTTCTGAAGTTTTTCCTTGTACGATGTGAGGGTCTACGGACAGAGGGTGTCGTATTGTCATACTGATAAAACATCAAAACTTCTTCCTCTGCTGACGAGTCCGAACTCAAATATTCAGCCATGTTTCCGTGTGTTGACAAAGTGAACGCATGGATGACGTCACGACCATCACGTGACTACTGAAAATGGCGAAAATGGCAAAAATGGCGGCGGCCAGACGGAATATAAAGGTTTTGATAAAAAAGAGCTATAAAATCATTATTTACCGGGGAATATCGCTGATTTCTTCAGGGTATGGTTTAAACATAATGTTTCACTAAATACTGAAGTTTTGATTAATTATCTAATGAGTGGACCATTCCTTTAACACTGTTAATTTAGTTTTGGGTATGTTTATAATTCTCGTTTCCTTATTATTCAAAAGAAAACAACACTGTTAAACACTGTTCCTTCTACAGTATCATAATTCTCGTTTCATTATTATTCAAAAGAAAACAACACTGTTAAACACTGTTCCTTCTACAGTATCATAATTCTCGTTTCATTATTATTAGTATTAGCATTTCAGTTCAGAATACATTTTATTTATTTTATTGCGGGGTCTGCTGTTTCTTCACTGGGGGTGAGGCGGGGTCTGCTGTTCCCTCTCGAGGGAGATAACCTGTCGTGGCACTCGACAGCAAGCTTCTGGCCTCCAGAGTCCAGAAGTCAAACCTTTGGCCATGCCTTTGAAACAATAAGAACAAGACGTCATCTAAAGTATTGCATAGGGAAAGGCTAAGGCATTGGTGCACAATTGATATGCATTAATAATCTCAACAATAACTGACTAAAACACCTCTTGCAATATTACAAAACATGTCAAAATGATGACACTGTCTGATAAACGGTAAACAGGCAGTCAGCACAGTAAAGATTATTTACAATGAATTCAAATTGTAATACAATGACTATTAAAGAAGCATTTACACTGAAGACAGAACTTAGGCTACTGCTGATTTAATGTAGTGGACATATTGATATGCTTTTGTCATCCGTTGAAGTTTAATTAATTAGCTGACTATAATGAATCATTAGGGTTGGGAAGTTTACTTTTTTTAAATGTAGTAGGTTACAGATGAGTAATTACCCTGTTAAAAATGTAATAAGTAATGTAACTTGACTATGTAACTATTTGTATTGAAATTCTAATGTTAATTATGGTTATTTTATGTTTTTTGTGAGTCACTTTGGATACAAGCCTCTGTCAAATAACATAACCATAACATACAGTTTCATTAAACAAATAAACAAAATGGTTAACAGTTGGTTTTGCAGCGAGTCATCATAGGCTAACAGATTACATTTAGCACTTGTTGCTTGTATGGCTGTTCAATACAACAGAATAGTTGTTAACTTTAAAAAAAAAAACATGATTCACATTACTCACACTCTTACTGTAATTAGTGATTCAATTACTCAACTATGACACCTAGTTGGGCTTGCCAAAATCACGCTAGTTTCATTAAAAAAAATTATCAAATATGCTAACGAAGCTAATGCTTTTGGTAATGCTTTTGCCGAAAGCTATAGCTAACGAATAGTTGTTTTTAGAGACTTTAATACGGTTAGAAGCTATCATAAGCAAACAGATGTTTGTTTGTATTGCCTTAACACTATCATAGTTAATGTTAGCTAATCACACTTCATTTCAAGACACCGGAATTGTTATTAATGTTAAACAAATAAAACTGTAAAAGCACTTCACATTACTCACATTCTCTGCGTTGACGTTCACATGCATGTGAACGTGCTCCGTCACGTGCCGCCGTGACGCGGGACCTGTGTGTGCGGTTCTACAAGTGTGGTCCTGTAACTGCTGTCTCCGACGCTGCAGCTTCATGCTACTCGTACAGTCCCTGGCATCTTTTCAGAGGCTTGGTTTCCTCAATTATTTGTCATGTTCCAATGTCTTGACACCAGCATTTTAAATATATCTAAAGTCTGACTTCGCCTGTCAAAAGAGGTCACATTTGTATTAATTAACAGTTCACCCAGGATATAACTGACCTACAATCTGATTTATTTGCAAGTAAACCAGTGGCAGTTTTTGACAAAAATCATCCTGACTGGGCACCGTCTGTCAAATTGGGCCACGAAAAAATTACAGCACCTTCCCCTGCCAGGTATAAACGCCCCAGAAAAAGGTCAACCATCGCACTACTAGATCTCTACAGCATGGTATCTGATATACCATCTCCAGAAGAGCCCGCACCAGTCCTGGGAGCCACTGGGGAAGAAGAAGGACTGATTGAACCAGAGACTGGCACTGCAACTCAGACTGATTTGACTGGTGAAATGATTGACAAAATGTCATTTGAAATTAATAATGTAACAACAGAAAATGTTAACTTAAAAGAAAAGCTTATAAAGTCCACAATTTCAGAGAGTACATTTAAGGGTGATGATGACCGTGTGCGGTTCTACACGGGACTTCCTACTTTTGCCATTCTAATGATGGTGTACAATCTTGTGGAACTGCACATCAGTGTGAACGCTAAGAGTTCACTGTCTACATTTCAACAATTTCTCCTGACACTAATGAAATTAAGATTAAACCAACCCCTGCAAGAGTTGGCTTATAAATACAACACATCCACGTCTACAGTATCCCGTGTGTTTACCTTGATTATCGACGTCATGTTCAAACGTATGAGTTTTCCTTTTGAAGTGGCCATCTCGAGAGGAACTCCAACTGACAATGCCTATGGATTTCCGCACTCATTTTGGTACTAAAGTGGCTGTTATTATAGACTGCTTTGAAGTTTTCATTGACAGGCCATCAAATGTAATGGCACGGGCTCAGACTTGGTCAAACTACAAACATCACAACACCATAACATTTCTGATAGGAATCTGTCCGCCGGGGTGTTATATCATTCATTTCTAGGGCATGGGGTGGCAGGTCCAGTGATAAGCATATTACAGAAAATGGTGGCTTCTTAGATAACATTTTGCCTGGTGATTTGATTTTGGCAGACCGAGGTTTCAATATAAGTGACTCAGTGGGTTTCATGTGTGCTGAGGTTAAGTGCCTGCATTCATGAAAGGCCAGAAACAATTATCAATGAAAGATGTCATCGACACAAGGAAAATTGCTAACGTGCGAATTCATGTTGAGCGTGTCATAGGATGTGTAGGGCAGCGATATACCGTTTTGGGAGGACCAATTCCTATAGATTTTTTACTTTCTAAAGATGTAGATGGGATTACATTCATGGATAAAATAGCTGAAGTGTGCTGCGACCTGAATCATTTGTGTGATACTGTAATACCCGTTGATTGAGCCTTTACATTCTGTTACATCCCAATCAAACCATATCAGATTTAAAAATATGACATGTTTGTATTGTAATTATTATTACATTATTGTCAATGTTGTACTTGGTCAATTAAATGTCTTGATAATCAGAGCAGTGATTTGGGGGTTGGTTGTGTAGGGGAATGTTTGAAACATTATTTAAGCTGTTTTCAAGCATGGAAGATTACTGTTTTTCTCTCAGGTTTTCTATTGTCAGATTGGACACATCCCAAATTGCTTGAATGTGGTTTCAGACCTGCACTGCACACTGGAATAGTACTGGTAGAATATTTAAGCTTGGGTAAATTCATTTTGAAAAAAACAATTGAAAGGGCAAAGTATTATATTTATTACAGGTTTCCAATTTACCCATTGAAAAAGGGTGAACAACAAGTACATGCTCCTTTAACTGTAAGCTGCAGAGATCACCTCACATAACAGAGATAGATTAACATTGTGTCCATATTACAGTTCTTTTCAATGCTAAAACACATTTTTTTTTAAATTATTTTCTCAAAACACTAAACACAAACCATACACACAAAGTGCAAAACACCTCATACAGTATATACTGCAGAATGAAGCACTGCACCATAAACACTTACCAAAACCAAACTGTTGCACCAAATGGCACACACTTCATTTATAGCACAAGACATTTTGTAAAACCAACTACACACCATCGTGCTCAAGCACACTGTTTTATGGCGTTTGATAGAGAGAATTCTGCAAATAAAGATGTTCAAGTCTCCAAAATATGTGCAGAAACACAAATATACTGTTGTTATACTTTTACTTTTCAAAAAGTGGAAAGTTGAATTGCAAATTGGGTGCAGAGCTGAACATGTGTTTAGAGTTGTGGATATTTGAGCTGAGGTTTTGCTCTTTCAGTGTCAGTTTAAATAATGATGCTTTTTGTGTCATTTTAGTGCACAACCTTTTTTGATTGTTACACTTACATGTTCTTTATATAGATTTGATGTAAAAGAAACATGTTCAATCAAATACATATATACACTGTCATTCAGATTGATTAATACTTCTGTTTCTTTTGAGAGGGGACATGCTGATGACATTTGTCACAATACCAGCTTCCTTTGGGGGCAACTGTTATACCAACACATTCAAAATGAAACCAGGTAGTTTCACAATGTGTGTTATCACATCCTATCATGGGAAGCTTTTCCTCTCCACGACAAAGGCACCACTTGGGTACCAGTGGTTGCAGGGTTCTTACACCTTTTCCAAAGTCAAATTCAAGCACTTTTCAAGCATTTTCAAGGTGCATTTCCCAGCTTTTCAAGCATCTTACAGCTGTTGTAAATTACATATGTATATGCACATACTAAAATGATTATTTCCCTACCTCACATTAAATCAGATGTTCTTTATGCTATAAACAACCACATGTGTGTTTCGTGATAGCATTCTACACGAGGATGAAAAATTAAAGAAAATAAAACTAAGTTTAATATTTCAAAATGAGTGATCTGTACGTAGACTGGGCCTCCCATATAACCTGTCTGAGCCAATATAAAACAATCAGCCAAATAACTTTTCAATACATTATTGATTACTATTGTTGAGGTACTTTTAGGTTGGCCTTGGCAGTGAACATAAGTCAGAGGTACATGGTGTACTTTTCCTCCACTACATGTATTTAATACCTTTAGTGACTTTACAGATCTGGATGAATGATGTGAAATATAATCAAGTGTTGAATCAGACTTTAGTTCCACCTGGAGTAAATCCACAAGCTACCCTGCAGTCTACAAAGTCATTCAGACTAGCTGCACCTTCATCAGCTTTGAGAACACTTTCATGATCAATCATTATAAAACATATCATATATATTATTCTGAAATGGACCAATCTGCACAATGACTACTTTTACTGTCGCTACTTTCACTATATTTTGATGAGAATACTTTTCTACTTTCACTTGAGGAACATTTTGAATGCAGGACTTTTACTGTAACAGAGTATTCCTACACTCTGGTACTTCTACTTTTACTCAAGTACAAGATCTGAGTACTTCTACTTTTACTCAAGTACAAGATCTCAGTACTTCTACTTTTACTCAAGTACAAGATCTGAGTACTTCTACTTTTACTCAAGCACAAGATCAGAGTACTTCTACTTTTACTCAAATACAAGATCTGAGCACTTCTACTTTTACTCAAGTACAAGATCTGAGTACTTATAATTTCTCTACAAGATCTGAGTACCTCTACTTTTACACAAGTACAAGATCTGAGTACTTGTAATTTCACTACAAGATCTGAGTACCTCTACTTTTACTCAAGTACAATATCTGAGTACTTATTCCACATCTGGTAGCGTATTAGCCTACATTGTAGCCACAAAATCACAGAGCTGCATAAAAATAGACTCACAATGGTAACAAGTTGAAAATAATATTTACAAATGTTTTGTAGGTAATTTTGACTACTCAAAGCACCTGACTTATACATCTTCAAAGGAAGACTATGTTCATTCTACAATTACATGGGATTAAAGCAAAATGTAGTTTTACTTGTATAATACTTCAATTTTATATAAAAGACAGTTTGTTTTCATCTGTTTTCAAATAAACAAAGTATTGGCTTTCAGAATATTAAACTTCATTCGGCAAATTCAGATGATAAATACAACTTTGAAGCTTGTAACGGCATACTTACAAGCAGAGAACGGAGTAATTTAACGTCACAGCAGGCATAGCAACAGCCGGTGTTTCTTGTAAGTGTTTCCCCGGTACACAAACGCAATAAACACAAACGCAAAAATACACAAACACACTTGCGAGCTTCCCCCAGACCAGTAATACAAACGAAAATGTGTCTTCGGGTCAATGTGACTGATTTCAATAGAGCAAGTCACATTTGGTTTAGGCACGAAACATAGGCTTAGGCTACCAGTAGAAATACATTGCTTTCAAAATCGCTCTATGTCAAATCAATAGAATATATTTCGTGACTATAAACACGAAATGCCGTGAGTGCTTCATCCTCTGAACACCACACGATGGCGATTGTAACGCACATAACATACTGTAGGTACGCTCCTCTGAAATGATTGTCCCCTGCAATTATTATTATCCCTCAATCGAGTTTGCTATTCAGCTTGCTAACGTTAGCTTAAACAAACGTAACATGCAACGTTAGCCTAATCTAAAATGCTCTACTATGGCGTACCTTTCATGTGGCTCGTCAGCGCAGACTCTCGCATCGTTATTTTTGCAAACTTTGCAGGAGGCTACTCGTGGGCTTGATCCTCGTCTTAGCCATGGCTTGTATTTGTCTTCTGCTAGCCAACGCTCGTTGAAACGGCAACCTCCTGGCACCGTTCTTATTATACATCCATGCCTGGCACACAGTCATCTATCACTCTCATCAGAATGCCCAGGTCACACGTAACACAAACACTTGCAGGTCGCGCGCATAGCGCGGGAAGGTGCAGCGGAGCTGTTTTATGTAGAAGCGAAGCAATTATTTTCTTTTAATCTAAAAAGCGAACTATTCAGTCAGACATCAATTTATTGTAAAAGTAAAGCATTTACATTTTCAAGCACTTTATCTCAATTTCAAGCACCATTCCCAAAATTCAAGCACTTTCCCAACCTTGAAAACACCACATCAAATTTCAAACATTTTCAAGGATTTCAAGCACCCGTACGAACCCTGTGGTTGGGTATCGGTTGGCTGAGTCAGAGTGGCACATAGAGCAGGGTCTGGTATCAGGCAGAGAGGCCTTTTTGGTGCAGTAATGGAGACTGGTGTAGTTGCACTGGGAATTCTGGTGAAGAATTGCCCACTCAACTCGAGGAGAATGACCTTCTGTAGGAATTCATGAGCTTTGGGGTATACCTTCTCCCAAAAGTCAATATCTGGGGTTATGCGTTCAAGATGAATCTTTCCATTCACCCACAGAACAAAGTCAGTATATTCAACATCACATATAAATAACTGGGTCTGCACTTGTTAGAAATAGACATGGGTCTTCTTCAGCCTGTCCTGTCCATCACGTGATTCCAGACATGTATGGTCTGACGGTGCAGCAACACAATAGGGGCATTTCATTTCCAAAACAACTACATTACAGCACTTGCAGGACACAACACCATCTGGAGTAGCACCTAAATATGGAAATGTTGGCGATAACACGAGCCCAGAGTCCTGGCAAATGAAACTGTCATCTTGATTCATAATTCTAATGTAATCTTCACATGCTGATTTCTCGTGATTACATCCCTATTCAGTAGCTGCAGTTTTAAATTGTGTAGCTTCTGGGTAACAAATAGCTTTAATCAAGCTAAGCGATGGTTTAGTTGCACTTGTTGAACATGCTGCCTTCATACGAGATGCTGTAATCCGCCCAGCTCTGTATCGATACCAGAGTTTGGATTTGGCCTGTGTTTTTGTGGCCTTCTCAATGACATCCGCCTCCGGCTTGGTGATAGCTACATTGATCCCTTGGCAATGTTCTGTAAGGGCTTTATGGTCCATTTCTAGGCAGTTCTCACTTTTTAAACTAGAAAGCGGCTTAGGAAATGTTGACAAAATCGGCATTTTGTGGAGCTATATTGTCAATATTGCACACTTCCTTCCAGTAGATTTCAGTGATGCCAGGAAAGACTATTGCTCAGCATCTGTCGCTTTTGGAATCTCCCTCGAGTGACGTAAAAGTGGTATTGTTGTTGTTGTTGTTGTTAAATTAGCTGCATCACCAAGGCTGTCAATTGCTTGGCTTAAACGATTCCTTCGGGTTTTAGCCGAAGTAAAGTCAATGGCAGCAACAGGGGAAGGTGTTACATCCTTCACTGATGCAGGTCGAAGCCAATACGCCTTTTCCTGGGTAACTGTCTTGGCATCACGTATCCGTATAGATGTTTCTATGTAGAAAAGGAGAGATGCAACATGGGTACATGTTGATCCCAAACCTGCCTTGCAGTTGCAGTTAGCTGAGATGACTGCACCATCCTTCTTCATCAGTACCCACGGACATGTTGGCGGCAGCCCAATACTCTGAGAATGCAATACCTGAAAAATAAGATACAAAAATATTATTGGATTGTTGACTATTTAGAAACACCAATATTTTGGTCCAACTTTACTTTCAAATACTGATTGTTTACACAACCAGTGGGTGGTCAGCTCTTGTCATATTCCTATGATAGGTAGCCCATAACAGAAGCTGACAACCAAGAATAGGTTCACAACTTTTGTAATTTAAATATATTGAAATATATTATAAAGCTTTATTTATAAAGCCTTTTTCATAAAGCATGTGTAGCTCAAAGTGCTTTACAAAATGGCACACATCACAAGTTAAAAATAAACCACAAGAAATGCCCCTCAGATCAGATGTTAAGACCTTTACAGGTACATGCAGCATAGCAACAACATATAACATTTTAACAGGTTAAGAGACACGAGGAGGTAAAAGGTATGATAATACAAATAAATAATAAGACACAAGACTACGTTTATTGATGTAACAATATAGATAGATAGATAGATTCAACTTATTGTCATTACACAGTACAGGTACCATGTAACGAAACGGTTTCTCTGCATTTGACCCATCCTAGTGTTAGGAGCAGTGGGCTGCCATTATGTACGGCGCCCGGGAAGCAGTGTGGGGAACAGTGCCTTGCTCAGGGACACCTCGGTAGCACTTGGTCTTTCCGGGACTTGAACTGGTGACCTTCCAGTTGCCAAGCCAAGTCCCTATGGACTTCGCCACCACCGCCCTAATATCCCTATAAAATAAAGTAAACATATAGATATAGGTACAACAAAAATAAAAGCTAGTGTTTAAAAATGTCCACTGAGTTGGCCTCTGATATTTCTTGGTTGCGTAGTGGATAAAAGCAGCCTCACCCATTTTATTTTGGGGGACTTTAGGGATATTTAAAAAGCCAGCTGAATAGGACCTCACGAAATATTTACTCACTTTTCCAGCTATTACAGCCACATCTCCTTGATATGCAACGCAAACGTCGCGGATCCACCCAGATGTGACCTGGTTATGTGCCTCGAGTCCTTTGTACGCCTTCATTTCCTCCATGGTGTACAATGGAATAGGCGAAAAAAACAGGTAGTTCACGATATCACAGTAGGAAAGTGAAGGCCATGAATTTATATCGGTGCTGTAATCCTTAACGGGAATCAAATAAGGGTCCACCGAACCAATCGACGCACATTTTTCTCTGTAAACGGTCTTATCCTCCGGGATTAGTGATTCGTAGTAGCCTTTAATTTTCGCCATTTTTGAACGCTCCCGCCACTAGAGTGGTACTTCAAGATGTCTGACGCGAAATCCCGTGACGTCATTAGGAAGCCTCTATAATAGGTCTTCACTCCTGTGTTCCAGTGGATCCGTATTTTTGTGAGATTGCCTTTTCCTTCAGCATTTTTTTAATGCCTGAATATGCACGACCACGACTGTAGGATAGTCGTGGTCGAAAAATATTTGTTTGCCCCCTGCGTGTATCTTTTTCTGCCAAGCCTTCTTTAAAACCATCTCTTTTATTTCGAACTGGAGGAAATTCACTACGATTGATCTGGGAGTAGAGCTTTCGCCCGGTTTTCGGGCAAGTGCTCGATGAGTGCGCTGGATCTGGAGCCGAGTTTCTTCGGGTATTTCGAGTTCGGTTTTCAAAAGTGACTCCATGTATTTGGCTGTGGAGCTCCCCTCCGTGCCCTCGGGTAAGCAAAACACTCGGATGTTGTTTCTCCTCGATCTCCCCTCGAGATCAGTCAATTTTCCTTGCATCAATCGAGTCTGCTCCATCATCACCGACATCACTTCATTCACCTCTGCCTTCCACTCTTCCTCATCTGATATGCGCTCCTGCGCCTCGGCTATGCTCACGCGTTGCGCCTGCAGCTCTTTGTTGTTCTCCGTAAGTTTACGGTCGAGTTCTTGTCGCAGATCAGTGATGTCCTCCCTCAGCTCCTTCTTTATTTCGTCTTTGAATGTGGATAGTTCTTGTCGTAGTTTGAGGTCTTTAATTGATTTGCTAATGGCGACAAAGCCGGCCCGCAGTTCATCTGAACCGTCGTGTTCGCTAGCATGGTGTTCACTAGCCTCGTGCTCGGGGGTTTCATCCATTGTAGGTTGATTTTTCACTTTGCCTGGTCCTTTACGATTTTTCCTGTTCCTCCGTGTTTTTACCCCACTCATTCCTTACTTTAAACGTCGAGTTATTTGCATTTAGTGGGATAATTAGCCCGACCTGGGAGAGCCTCTCAATCACACAACCAGTCTCTCTGCCATCTTGTGGAAGTCCGTGGAATCTCAGCTTTAATCGGATATCTTGTTTGTGCAGTTACGATAAGTAATAAGGGCATTTCTAAAAAAAAAAAATTCCAAACATTTCTTTCCCACAAATTGAAATGTCTTTAAATGCACATTAACATGAGTCCAACATATTGTAGCGAACGGAGAAATGGAGGCAGAATACGTTATCTTTCAGTCAGCAATGCACGCATTCAGCGACACACAGTAGCTATCTCAAGCTAGGCGCCAGTTCACTCACAGCAGGAGACTACCCCGGACCTGTCCCACCAGGTCTCCTGTACACAAAGGGGAAGACCCGCCCCTATCGCTGCTGTGCCAATCACGAGGCCGCATGACACACGCTGGCTCTGTCAGGTTCCCCGTGATTGGCCGAGAGCCTATTCAGTCCCCAGTTTACTAAGGATCCAGACACAAGGACGCACGCTGCGATATTATTGAGAAGACCATACCTTTTATATATATATAAAAATGGATCGTTTTGTAACTCGACCAAAAAAATCCACAAGCACAAGAGAGATACCATCCACCTCAGAAACCACCAGTGAACATGCAAGTGGTGAGGCGGTACCTGCTGCTGATGTAGCAGATAATAAGGGTAAGCGCAAACGAGAGAAGACCCGAAAATATGCAGATCATTATCTGAAGTTTGGTTTTACCTTTAAGGAGACAGGTGGCATTGAATTTCCAATGTGTGTCATTTGCTCTACTGTTCTTTCAAATTAATCCATGAAGCCATCAAAGCTGCAGCGTGAAGTAAAGTGTTACAGCAGAAGGTTTAATATAGCGTATTCTGGTAGATTCATTTTATTTTGTCACCTGATATATAAGAAGTGTGTTTTTATATATTCATGTGTGTACTTAATTACTTTGTATTTAATAGTAGCAGTTTATATGAACAAGAAGCTGGAGATATGAGAAGTGAAAACTTGAAAACGTATTTGGAGTAAGATCGTGAGCCAAGGGGATGTCCTTATTTGGAGACAGCCAAGGTTGGGAGGGTTACTTTGTAAATGTAATCAGTTACTGATTACTGATTACATGGCTCTGAAAGTAATCCGAATACAGTTACAGTTACGTGCCTTAAAAAAGTTACGTAATCAGATTACTTTTAGATTACTTTTGGATTACTTTCTTTTTCCTGGGTATGTTTTGGTGAACAGGAGATACAAAAAGCAAAAGGAAACTGAACATGTTTTTACTGTTTTAATGGCTTATCAAGAGCACACTGAAACATCACATCTGAAACGATGTAACAACATAATACACGTTTTGGGGATGCAGCTTGGGATGTGAGGAGTGAGGGACACGGCTTAGAACGAGCGTGTCGCCTTCTGTCCTGCCAGTGTTGGCAGGACATAAATTAAAATGTCGAACTCGGACTTCATTTTAAGGACATTTCGGCCAGGGGTGTAGAGCTATATATTTGTAAGCACCGGATCGGCAAAACAGGAGAGTGTGTGCACCAGTCTGCCTTGATCTATGAATTCATGTCTGTGACCCTCACAGTATCTGCTGCCCGCAGCTGTTTTATAGAAGGAACACCTCCTTCACTTCATGAACTCTCTGCAGCACCAGGAGGCATCGGGAGGGTTAACTCGCACCGAGCAGTGCCTTTCACGCACCGCCTTCACTGTGTATACCTTCAGAGATAATCATTAGTAAGACTAAAGAGAAAATAATCAATGCAAGAATATGTTTGATGAACATGGGAGTAGAATGAAAACTCTTTTGCTGTTGGGTGGCTGAATCTCCACGTATCCACACAACCGATTTGGTCCACAAGTGACATAAGAGCTCTAGCCGTACTAGACGGGGTTAGGTTTTTTGGCTTGGATAAATCAAGGGCAGGATTAACAACCAAGTTAAGATCTCCCCCCAAAATAAGGTGGTGTGAATCCAGGCATGGGATTAATGAGAATAAGGATGTCATCAAATTAGGACAACTCCAATTAGGGGCATAGACGCAAACCATAATAACAGGAATTTGGAGCAATACACCCACGACTATAATGTAACGCCCATTTGTATCAGAAATACACTTTTCTAAAGAGAACTGCAGTCGTTTGTGTAGTAAAATTGCTGTACCTCTGGAACAGCTATTGAAGCTGGAGTGGAACACTTGTCCGACCCAGGGTTTCCGCAGTCTGGTGTGGTCACAGACACGCAGGTGGGTCTCCTGCAGAAAAGCAATGTCCGTCGTCATATCCTTAAGATGTGAAAATACTCTGGCTCTTTTAGTAGGCCCGCCAAGTCCTCTGACATTCCAGCTTGTAAACCTGATTGATCCTTGCATAGCTCTCTGTTTTATATCAGCCATAGAGCATGAGCCACAATATCAGCCTTTGGAATAATATGATGAAATTATGAATTAGCCAGTAGGCTACAACACAGAGCAAGGTAACAACTTCAAATGTGTTATAAAGATGGGCACCAAAGAAAAAAGTTCCTCCCGTATTGAGAAAAAAGAGAAAGAAAGAGAAAGAAAAAAACACACACAAAAAACACAACCCAACGAGATCAGATGTCTGAATCTCTAACAAATCCCTACAACCTTGTCCTAAACTCATCCTGTAACGTAGATGAGCACGCAGGAAATGTTCTGCACACCTCCGGTTAACTACGGTGTAGTTGGCTTCCCTTCAAAATGTATAATTATCACATATACAACCCCATCTGATTTGCAGTCATTCCCCAGTCCACACCCCCATAAACGAGACAGCAGTGACCTCTATTGGCCTAGCAGGGAGCTGCAAGCAATGTCTAATTTAACGTTCATGTCCGTGTAGCTTCAGCTCGGTTATAGAAATAAAAATAACTTAAGTGAAAAACAAGATTCAGAGGGGGTATGTGGACAGAGTCCTGATCATTCACTTACTGCTATGAACCTGGTAGAAACGCTCTGCCTCTTCCGCAGAGTCAAAAATGCGAGTCTGTCCGTTAATAGTAACACGCAGGCGGGCTGGGTAGAGTAAGCCGAAGCGTATTCCCTCCTTGTAGAGCTGCGACTTCACTTTGTTAAAGGCGGCCCGCTTCTTGGCGAGTGTGGCGCTGAAATCTTCAAAGATCCTGATGGGATGACCTTGGTACGAGACATCCCGGGATTTCCTAGCCCACAGCAGCACACGTTCCTTCTGGGCATATTTATGGAAGTGGACAATGAGGGGCCGGGAACCTTGCGGCGGTTTCGGAGCCAGACTGCGATGTGCACGGTCTAGCTCCAAGGTATCCAGCTGAGGGTCTCCGACCATCTTCTTGAACAGTGTAGTCATGAAGAGACGAGCATCATCCCCCTCCATTCCTTCTGGAATGCCAATCACACGGAGATTCTGTCGTTTGGAACGTGAAACCAGGTCTTCCACCGCCAGCTGCAATCTGTCATTCACCTGATTAGTGGTCTCCAACTTGGATTTCAATACGGCCACCTCTCGCTCCAGAGTAGTGATTCCATCTGAATGAGCGCTGAGAGCCGTTTCCATTCCGGTGATGGTGGCAGTATGTGTAGCCACGGTGTCTGTGATCTTTTGAAGAGAGGCTTGGATTGGGGCCAGGGCGGTGTTCATGGAAGCGGTAAGTTCACCTGTTACGTCTTTACGCAGTTTCTCAAGCTCTCCGACTAGCATAACGAGTGTTAGCGGCTGCACGCTAGCTTCCGAAGCACTGTTAGCCATCTTGTTAGCCTCTTTATCTTGCGAGCTGAAGAGTTTAGTTTGTTGCTGACTTTTGCCACGACTGCCTTGAGTTTTACTCATTTCAACAACGAAAAAGTTACTGAGGCACTCCTAATGACTAATCAAGTAAGAAAAGTAGCAGACGTCTGGGTGTATATGTGTAAAAGCGAAAAAGGATTAGGGAGCAAACGCCAATGCGACCGATCACTCCAACGCCATAACCGGAAGCCTCCATGTTGTTTATCCTTGACAGTCGCACAGTGGGCACACACTGAGTGTTTTCATATTCAGCAAATGTGTACACGCTAAACTGCAGACCTCAAGAAGAAATAATACTTTCATTCACTCACGGCAAAAGTTACTTTACTTACTATAAAAACTCACGGTAAAAAAATGCACTCCCTATTCCATTGTCATGAAGGTGGAATCTAACTATATCCAGAATAAGTTTTATTGGATCCAGGCTAGAAACATGTTTATTTCTGCTGTAAAGTTGGGCATTTTAACATGGGGGTCTATGGGAATGACTCTTTTTTGCATCCATCCCCTGTCGGCCACTAGATGAAGCACTTCCTTCTGGGCTTCCCGGTTCTGCGCTATGAAGCGCTGATTGGCTGTGGGTGGGCCAGACGTGCATGTGGGTGGGCCCGGGCCCACCCACAGCTACGCCGCTGCCAAAGCTGAAGGCTCACTTGAAAAGAAAAGCGGCACGGCGGTCCTTCCTCTGACAGAATGTGTCTATCACTTAGGGGATCAAGTCCTGTAGTTGCTGGATCAACTGGCTTTCAATTGAAAGCATGGCCAATGCGTTAAGTCGCGGCTGTCCCATGGTGTTGCGATTGAAAGTCTTTATCCTTTTGAGGGTGGAAAAGTTCCTCTCTGACTCGGATGTCGTCATCGGAGTTGTTACTATTATTTTGACCAAAATAACAGTCTCAGCAAACGTATCCTCCAAGTTGTTCTCGTGAATAGATTTCAACAGAGACAGGGCAGTGTTTCCAGTGTGAAGCTCACTGTGGCGGTAGAGCGTGGTCAGCTCAGACTTCAACTTCTCCTTGTTTCCCAACGCAGGCCACAGTTTCACGGCGCAGTCAAGCTCAGGGAAGCTGTGGGAAGAATGAGCTGTCAACGAGCTTTGCAGCGATCAAATGGTCACTCTGTGAGAACCTCTGTTCCACCTGTGAGATCACCAGTGGCGTTTCTATATGTACAAAAGTGGTGGGGCACAAAAAACGTAGATGTCTATATATAAGCTTCTGCAGTGAGGTTCATGGCTGGTGAGGCTCTGGCACTGACTCTTCAGGTTTACAAATATTAACGATATTAATATTGACGTCTTCACCACACTGAGCAGGATTAATGCACGCAAGGCTGCTGGACCCGATGGCATCCCAGGCCGCGTTCTCAAAGCCTGTGCTAGGCAACTGACTGAGGTCATGACGGACATTTTCAACCTGTCCCTGGCCCAAACTGTTGTCCCCACGTGCTTTAAAACCACCGCCATAGTGCCAGTGCCCAAACACTCTGCTGCAGCAGGCCTGAATGACTTCCGTCCCGTTGCACTTACACCCATTCTCATGAAGTGCTTCGAGAAGTTGGTCCTCGGACAGCCCCAGCCCGATTTAACCCCTGGGTATTTGTGAGGGAGCTCCTATATGGCATTACCCCGCTGAAGCTCACCAAAGTTTAATATATTTCATAGTTCAAAGTTTTGTCAATTGTTTTGTTTATTGGTCAAATACTGGTTTCTGAGGAGTTTTACTGGAATGAAAGAGCACAGAGTTCAGAAGCAACAAAGCAGCATACTGCATTAAACCTGACCCACAGAGAGGTAGAAGTTCATGTGGAGAGGAGGCTTCAGTAGTCTGTCTGCACTCTGTTTAGTTGTGCTATCTTACAATCAATATAGTAAATGTGAGGTAAAGTGTGTCACCAATGTAACCGGTTAGAACTCGAAGTTGCGATGAGGTCTTAAAATGTATGGAAAGGGTCTTAAAAAAGGTCTTAAAGGGTATTACATTTGACTTCAGGATTCCTGCATATGCCCTGACATCATACATGCAGTCCAAGAGTTCATTCTGTATGGTGCTTGATGTCCCTTTGAAAACAGGCTGAGCTTCGTAGTGCCGTCGAAGCCTGGAATCGCCCTCACACATTGTCTCGAAAATGTACCTGAATATCCCTGGATTCAGAGAGTCCGCCGACTCGTTGTGGCCTGTTTTCTTCCACCTTCCTATTATGATCATCAATGCCGCGTCTGTAGGCGCTGTCAATCTGAGCTGCAACCTTCACCCTTCCCAGTAATCCCAATTGTACGGCATTTTCCAAACTCAGCGTTAAACACTGTTGCGAGGTGGGGTTTTTTACAACCCAACTCCTCACCGCGTGTTGTTTTGACGAGTCCTGCTTGAAATCATAACAGGGAAGGAATTAGAAGACACCAGGATACCAGTTAAACAATAATCCGTTTTAATTAAACAAAGTAGTATAATGCAATACGATATAATATAATACATTACTTATACAATTCAAATAATCATATAAGCAATGTGTGGAGTACTCCCGCCCTTATTCACGCACTGCGGACATCCTATTCGTCTTGTCAACGCATGAAGAGAGGACTAACCACCAGAAAAACATTTCCCTAGTGTAAAGAAGGGGTGGCGTTTCATTGGGGAGATACCAAAACGCTATCTCACAGGGAAATCAGCGTCTGGCAGCTTTGAAAGCCACAGGTGTTGGGAAGGCACCCCATTAAAACTCAAGGAAAATGTCCCTCCCCATTTGTAAAACTTATCGATGGTTTAACCCAGAAAACATTATCAGGGATAATCTTTACACTCCAAACAGAAATCACCCTTAATTCTGCATCTTCCTTCTTCACAAATAGCTTAAAACACTCTTTTGATAAACAGGTAAAAAGTCAAAGAAAAAACTATTGTGCTCATCTATTTCTAACAAAAAAGGGAACAATGTTTCAGAAATCTATAAAAAAACCTCTCTATATTGGAGAGGAAAAATGTACCTTTTGTTCCTTCAACTATTAACACACAGGAATGTATAAACTCACACATACTTATTCAAGATACATAGATTTCCTTAAAACCTGGCCTGCCAGAGATCTCAAACAGAATTTCCTCTCCCCTGGCCCACACACCCTGTGCTGCATACCTCGACCTCCCCCACTGCAATAAAACTCATTTTTTACAGCCCTTTGTCTCTCGCCATTTTAGTCCTCACATTTATGAATGGATCAAAACAGAGAAATCACTATAAAACACAAACACAGGTATTGCTTGAACAGTATTCACTTAACTGCTACTATTTGATAATTACCAGGGAACTCAACAGACCTCTTTTAGTGTCTGGAAAGTGCAACAAGACTTTCTGCCCTTTTACATGTATCACAGTTCTTTGGTACAATATCTCACATCAATTTCCACAATTCCCTCTTTTGCACTCTTAAAAAAAGAGTGCAACTTATACAAGGCACTTGAACCATAACTATTGTCGCTCCTCTCCACTGTGTTCATCTCTCAACATTATATTTAGAGCCCTTTAAACATTTAGAAACAGCCCTTCATAGCAATTTCTTATGGCAGAATGAGAGGGAGACCAAAACATTTCAAAAAACTGCGTCCTTGTCTGCTGAGTCTCCATACTCGTCCTCCGAGACACAGGCCAACAGTGGGAGAAGCAGCTTTTCCCTCAATGGTGGAAGTGATTAGTCTGACACATAATGAGCGGATGCACGGCACACCACAACACCCACATGATAGTCTCTGTCCATGGATATAACTCGAATGGTTTCATCAGACCCCTCTGAGGGCAGGATGGGCTGGTTACACGCAGCACATTTAGGCGCCAGGACCCTGTGGTAGTCTTTCAGACAGTAGATTTTATTCTCATTGTCCACAGTGAAGGGCACTCCGTCCAGGCTCTCGTTGCAGATGACGCAGCGGAAGCAACCGGGGCGGTACAACTTCCCCAGGGCCTGCAGGCCTGCATGTCCATGATCAGATGTCCACCTGCGTTGCAATTGTCTGCAGACTGCTGTAACCCAGAGTACAGAAAGTCCTCTTCACAGAAAACCCTTCCTGCGTCATAGTAGAACGCCTTCCCTCTCAGCCTTCGACTACAGGCGCTGCAGGTGAAGCAGCTGTCATGGTAGAGGCTGCCCATAGCTTGGCAGGCCTGGCTGGCTCCATACACCGTCTTGTTGCACTTAACACACACTCCTGTTTCAGCGGAGAGTGGAGTCCGCTGTGCCATCCTGGCTTGCCGTGTCTTTGTCCCCTCTGATCCGCTGACGGCGGCTTCTGGGCTGCCTGCTAGAGAGATGTCTTCCCTCTCCTCCGGCTTGCTGATGGCGGCTTCCGAGTCGATGCTGAATAGATGTCCTCCCGATCTTCCTTCTCCGGTCCGATGATGATGCCTCCTGGGACGACTGCTGGATGGATGTCCTCGAGGTCCTTCTCCTCCAATCCGCTGATGACAGCATCCGAGTCGACCTCCATGACGAGAGCCAGATCCGTCCTGATGTCGTCTAGGGTCCTCGCAGGTGTTTTCCCCGCCGCACACTGGCTCCAGTGTGGTACCAGTTGTCCCCCTTTCCTTGTAGGCGGACGGCATGGGATGTCCTCTGGGTCACTCGGTCGGGGCCGGAGAGCCTGGGGTTGACAGTCAGCCTCCTGCGTCTCGGGTCCCCCTTTCGGCGTCAGCAACCTGTGTGGAGAAATCTGATACAAATCCCTCAAGCCTACGCTCCGGGCTCTGGGGCCCTCGGCTGTTTGACCCACCAGTGCGTGGGCAACTTGGAGCCTGTTGGTGGGGTGTCTTAAAACAACAGACGTGTGTGCACAGGTTTTCTAAATTAATTGTGCAGCTTCAGAATCGTAATACTTGGACTGTGCCCACTAAATAAAAACCCCAACATCTTTAGGTAAACTAAATAACATATTTCAATAGCTCTGAATTTCTGACAAGCATCTGTGTTTATTTTTAAATGAAATCCTTGAGATCCCATTAAAAATCTAAATATGATTTGAACTGCTAATGTTTCTGGTAAAGAAACACACTAATGTTATGGATTCAAAAACAACCAAAATCACGATACTAACAAAGTGAATGGCTTCCTGGTGATACTGCTTCTACCCGTCAGTGCTTAGATATTATCCCACTGAAAAAATGAATACAGAATTCCAACAAACTGTCATCAAATGTCTTTCTATTATAAATGTAGATGAAATGTATATCCCCATAATGACCTAAACAATAAAGTCTATGGCTTTTACTTCTTTACCAGGCTAGTTACATGATGTTGTCTGTTGAAACATTACTCACAGGTCAGCTCCCAGCATTCCATTCTGGACTTACATCTCTCTGGCAGCCCCTTGGCCACTGATTCTCTATCTGTGTTACCTGCTATAACTCAATCAATATTAGAGACATGTCAACATTCATCAAACAGTGTGTTATCCCCAAATATGGAGCAGGTCAATTCTAAAACTGTCAATCAATGGTCAGATTGAACCATGGAGTTGGGCAGCCGGTTCCTTTCAGTCCCTAAATAAAAAAAAAATGTACATTGTGAAGTTTACACTCCCCCTTTTTTACACATTTTCTCATGTGTAAACAAAATCCTGCATGGGAAGAAAACCTTCAGGTCATAATGGATTATAAGATAATACCAAACATTTTTCCAAATGTACATCCATCATTTCCCACAGTAAACACTTGAGAGTGTTTCTCTCCATCATTCAGTCCTAAAAGAAACAGAATTCCCAATGTCATAGTTTGAGTTTCACATTCTGCAAACCGCCACCTCCTGTGGGAGTGAAATATCAAGTAGGTTAGAAACGGTTTCCCCTTTTGTGCAATGTTAGGAAACCTCTCATTTCACACATTATTATCACACAAAAATAATGTGTTAGTCCAAAACATGCTTGATTAGTCATCGTTTTAAATCATGCAGTTGCACTGATCAGGTGCAGACATACACACACTCACACTGTCAGGTCGTAAAGTCAGGTTTTGGTCAGGTACACCTCAGAGTCAGTCATTGAGAGTGCCTTCCCAAGTTACCCTGTCGGTCAGGGTCAAAGGTCAGTTGGTCTTTTTGGCCATGTGTCGTGCCCTGCAGAGATGTTCCAGCACAGGCCAGCATCCTCCGTCTATAAAAATCTGTATATATGGAGCGCCATCATTTATTAATTCACAATTACAACTATAATGTTCAAGATATCTCTGTTTTCCCAAATTCCCTGAAAAGTGTTAGCCAAAAAATGTCACTTCCTTATTGTACTACTACTGCAGTTCATTAACACCTAATCAATATCAACACGTCTAATAGATGTAATTCAGAAACGTGTGTACATCACTATTATCGTGTGTCAAAACATTACTAGGATCTGTAAAGCTCTGCTATGTATTCCATAACTCATTCTATTAATTTATCTTCAATTCTGGTGCACTTAAAGAACAATGTTACCCTCTTTAACAGTGCGTGGAACCCTGGGTGTCTGAACATGAAACAATCACTCCTTCCCTTATCAAGGACCTAAAAACAGAAGTCATTTCATCAATGGTTTGTAGCTGAACTTAGGAATCATCCCTCATGGTAGGTATGTTTTTACTTTTTAACATCTCTAAATGTCAGTTAATTACCAACTAAATGAATGTCCATTAGGAGGTGGTGCCGCTAGTCCTCTAAACTCATAATCTGGTGCTGTGCGCTTCCTGTGAAGCTGCAAGTAAGATTTTAAAACCCACTGCAGGGTGGGTCGAGTGACCCCTCCTCCCTATTGGTCGTCAATAATATGCACCCTTCTAATGGGTGATTGAAGGCCCCACATTATTTCCCATTTCAGCATCAGCCCTCTTTACTCTAAAATTACTTTTTAAATAGGAATATGTAGAAATGGAACAAATATTCAATCTTCAGAAAAGTTCTTAACCAATGTCTATCTAGTGACTAGCCAACATATTTTAAAATGTCAGATGTATAAAAATAAGCCTAAATACTCCCTTGCCATCAAAGTCCAAATCTAGACACAAGGTGAACAGTTTTGGTAACGGACAATTTAATCTAAAAACAAAACAAAATTGGACTTGTGTCCTTGTTTTTTGTTCTTCAAAATACATTAGCAAATACCCTGCGAAGTATTCGCAACCTAACTAACCCTCCCTAGGATATGAAATCCATTAATCCCTTTACTCATAGTTAGTTTATATGTCTAAATTATTATGTGTGACCTAATAATCAGATGTCTTGTTTGTCAACCAATAATATTAAACTTTAATCTTTTCAGTATTCCAGACCATCGTTTAAACAATCAGCCTCCCCTCTCAAACACTAATGTTATTGTTGTACACCACCCTCTGGAAAACTCTTGCACAGTTATGCTGTCAAATCATCGCATATTTTCCTCAGAGTCTGAACCGTCTGAGACCAGCCTGTCTCAAGATCTTGTCACATTGTGAACAGTCAGTAATGCGTTGTCCTCTGCAGCTGTAGTCAATAGGATCAATGAAACTCTTGCACTGGGATGTCCTGAGGGGGAAGGCACCTCTGGATCAATGTGCTACAGTCAGCAGACACACTTGTCCTCTGCACAACAGGAATCCCCCAAAAACTGCTGTTCCTCTTCCCACCACTGTTGCCTTGGCAACGAGGTACACGCAAAATGTCAAACCCTCCTCAGATGCGTTCTTTGCACAGTTCTTCTGTTTCTGTAGTGAGCAACTCTTCACCAACACACTGATTCAGAGTACAACCCAAAGGTGGCGCACCACTTTCCAGTGCCGCTGTAAATCACAATAAAACCAGCAACTGGAGATAAACTCAATTTAAATCTCTCCCCCCAAGGGTTACAAAATAAAACGGCTGAGTGTCTATATGGTCAGGAATGCTGAAACATGTGAATGTTAAAACAAATCAATGGCAGTAGTCTACCCAGATTCTTTACTCCATTAAAAGTAGTAAAACCACATTGTAAAATCTCTTTTGTCTAGTTGAAGTCCTGCTTACTTCATCTTTAAAATCCTCTTTAATTTGAAACCACAAAAGGTCTTTAATGGTATCAATTGTGAACTTCCTTAATATGAATTGTAAATGCAACATATGTTCTCTTTAGAACACAGATATGACAGTAGCTGCTGAAACTGGTTAATAGCAGTTTTCTGTCAACCTAGTTAAGCCTGTTGTTGTTATATCTAGTAAATATATTTTTATTTCATGTTTACTCACAAAACAATATGACATTATTTAGAAACAAGTTTTACTCTCTTACCAATAGAGTTGTTCATCAGTGAGTTCAACAGATGCAGCCACCCCCGCTTGTCCCATAAATAAATTGGTTGTGGTTACGTCCCACATGGACATAGCCACCTCTGTGTCATATGCATATGCATAACTTTGGTCGTCTTTTCTATCATAATTTAGCGTTAGATGGGGAGGGTCTGGAGGGGAACCATAAGGCCTGAGGAGCTTAATCCACGGCTTCCATTGTTGAAAAATGGAAAATAGTCCTGGCGTGTTGTCCTGGGGCCGGTCGAGCAACCCCCAGTATATAGTGGCATACTGAGTTGCATCTGAGATTGACCCAACAACATCTGAGAACCTGCGGCCATCGCATTGGGTGCAACGGGCTGCACAAACTGGCCATAGGGGGCGGCCATCGCATTGGGTGCAACGTGACCCCGGACTTGGTGTTGGGCCTGTGGGGCTGCCTCATGGGGTTTCTGGACATGCTGCACTTCTGCTATGTACCCTTGTCCATGCCCTCTCTGTCCCCCTTGTCCCCGCCCTCTCTGTCCCCCTTGTCCCCGCCCTCTCTGTGGTGGGGGCCCATGTGGGCATTGCCTGTACCAGTGGTCGGCCTGTCCACAGGCGAAGCACCCCTGCTGTGGATTTTGGTTCTGTCCTGGAGCTGCTACAAACCCTCCTCTACCTCTAGCTCTGCCTCTGAACCCGCCCCTCTGTTGCTGAAAACCATTATTGTAGCCATATTGGGGCTGGTTATAGGACGGACCTTGGTTGGGAAAACCCCCTTTTTGGTTTGGCTGCCTCGGTGCCTGCTCTGCTGGCTCCAAGGGATGAACAATCAACTGTTTGGCACTCTTCATACTCTCATAAGCCCTGACACCTTCTGCAATTAAGTGAAGTATTTCTTCCTTTGTAGGTGGTTGTGCTAGCACGTGCGTCCCTATACTGTCACTAGAGCGTTGAAACTCCTCTCCCTGGGTCGGGGTTTGGACTGCGACCAGGACTGGGGGAGTTTTGGCCGTGAAGGGGGTAACAGCTACTCCGTTCATGGCGAGTGCTGCATTATGACAAAGCCTCCGTATTTTATCTAACTCCTCCTTTTCTTTGTTTAGTTTCCTCCGGCTTACTAATCCGTGCTTTTTTTGGTTTAGGTCACCCAGTTTTTTTACAAGTTGTCGTTCATAAACATTTAGAGCTGAGCTTAAATTTCCTAGAGCTTCATCTCCTCCCACTCTGTCTTCTTCTATCATTTTTTTTTTATGGAGGAACCCAAGGTCGGCACAAGCCTTTTTCTTGTCTCCCTGTTTGAGTCCACTGAGAATCAATCTCTCAGTCTGTCTCCATTGCTCTCGGAAACTTCCGGGAATTGGGACGTGTAAATCTTTATTTTCAAACTGTCCCTCCATGGTGATTATATCTTATTTATCTGACTAGGTTGCTATGTGTTCAGTGTTATTTATTAATATATTGGACAATACTCGTCGTTACTCCTAACGCAGATAATGTATTTATTTAACTGTCCTGCCCTTAATTCAAATGTGTAACTATTTTGAGTGTAAAAAACTGCAGTATTACACCCCCACTTTGAATGATGTATATTTATATATATATATATTATATTATATTAATCAAGAAGTACTACCAGAAGCACTTATAATGCTATTAACAGACTGGCTTACCGAAAGGCAGTTGAGTAGTACTTGAAATGTTTTGGCTCTATTAACCCAGATATATATTTCAATTATCCTGTGTTCTTATTTTTTATTTTCCTAGTCTAACGCACTTATTGTGAGTCGCTTCGGATTAAAGGCGCCAGTCAAATGGAATGTACTAATGCAAGAAGTACTACAAAATACCTCCACCAGATGGCGGCACCTCACCAGTTCCACCTCACTTGAGGGGAAAGATGCTTCTGAGAGCAACCAGCTTAAACTATGCGTATTTATCTGGTCTTTTCTCCCTTATTTATTAGTAGTTATTCACATAAAATTATTCCCCGTACAGTGTATCGAGCTTTTTTGGTGCGATGTTTATTTCAACAGATAATGCGACCTTAGAATGCGCTTCGACACGGCTTTTCAGCTATGTGACATCCTCATGGAGCCGAAACCCAGGTCAACAGAATCCTTTATCGTCACGTTTAGCTTCTTAGATTAATAACCCCACAGAACAAGAGAACGAGATTCCGTTTGTTTCAAAATGGCTTTTTGAAATTTGCGTATCTCCTCTTGGTATTTAATTACATATAATACACTCCAGCGTCCTATGAGGCTGAAGAAGTATTATTCAGTTTCGCCCTGGATGGATATCTTTTCAGGAAATCCACTTGACTCGCACCGACTGAAATTGCCGACTTGATTTCTTTAAAAATCAACGGGGCCCTTCACCATTTCTTACATTTCTCGTCGCTTCACGTGTAGCATCCTTAAGGTTCTCCGCCTTTGCTTTATCATCATAGAGTAGTCCAAAGTTACCTACTTTATTCTATATGTACTGCATAATTATACCACAATTATAGTCCGTCGTTACCTATCTATGTTAATGTATGCAGTACACTATCTAATGAGATTAGTAGTCCGTCGTTACCTACCTATACTAATATATGCATTGCATTATTTAATCATCTAGTCTATGACACTGAGAAATATTCCTGACAACTCTAAAAAATTTGAATATATCCAAATCACAGATTTCGAGTGTAACGGGTATCCGTGCTTACCTGTGTTTTTGTATAGAGCTCTGTTTTTAGTTGTCAGAAGTATTTCGAGGTGCCCCCCTGGACTGCTTCGTCCGCTGGCTCCTGATGTGACTCCCTGTGAACTCCCACTCGCTAACGTCAGGGTCACCACTTGTTGCGAGGTGGGGGTTTTTACAACCCAACTCCTCACCGCGTGTTGTTTTGACGAGTCCTGCTTGAAATCATAACAGGGAAGGAATTAGAAGACACCAGGATACCAGTTAAACAATAATCCGTTTTAATTAAACAAAGTAGTATAATGCAATACGATATAATATAATACATTACTTATACAATTCAAATAATCATATAAGCAATGTGTGGAGTACTCCCGCCCTTATTCACGCACTGCGGACATCCTATTCGTCTTGTCAACGCATGAAGAGAGGACTAACCACCAGAAAAACATTTCCCTAGTGTAAAGAAGGGGTGGCGTTTCATTGGGGAGATACCAAAACGCTATCTCACAGGGAAATCAGCGTCTGGCAGCTTTGAAAGCCACAGGTGTTGAAGGATAAAGATAAGGCAAAAGTAACAATATAAGATATAGTAAATCCTGTAAAGGAAACGCTAAAAACATTGAGCCGTCTGAGTGAAAAAGTAATGTGTTAAAGTTTACTGTAATGTGTTAAAGTTTACTGCTGAGGTGCCTCAGCAGTTGGCCGGCTACATCCTGTTATCTTCAAGAACAAGAACACCATGTTACCAGTATGTGTGGCCCTGACCTTCAAAAGGCGCAACTGTCTTGTGAGAGAAAACCAGATAAAGCAGGTAATAATGGACACATCGAAATTAGGAAAAGGGAGTAGGGCCCTGGCCGTGACCTTAGCTAAAACTGTGTGTGGCTGGGCAGAAAAGGCAGACTGCAGCACAGAGAGCACCAAAGGTGGGGGCTTCACAGCAAACACTATAAAGAACAAGATATATTCAGAATTCGGGGCTCTCTTCAACTGGAATCTCACACTGACGAGCTTGTCACGGTGAGAACTCAAGAAGGAGTCCAAGGCGCAGGCGCTTTGTGGTATAGTATCAGATTGAATGTACTTTGCTGAACTGTGATTAAAGTACCACATTTATACCAAATCAAATCGGAGTACGAAGTCCAATTAGTTTTACAAGCATAATCTGTTTTCTAGATACTGCCTCTACTTCCCAGGAACGGCTCACCGGAACTGAGGGATGGTCAGACCCTGCTCTGGCCATAACCAAACGATCTGCGCGGAGTGCGGACCTGGTCCTATAGGCTCCAACAGTGTTGGGAAGGCACCCCATTAAAACTCAAGGAAAATGTCCCTCCCCATTTGTAAAACTTATCGATGGTTTAACCCAGAAAACATTATCAGGGATAATCTTTACACTCCAAACAGAAATCACCCTTAATTCTGCATCTTCCTTCTTCACAAATAGCTTAAAACACTCTTTTGATAAACAGGTAAAAAGTCAAAGAAAAAACTATTGTGCTCATCTATTTCTAACAAAAAAGGGAACATTGTTTCAGAAATCTATAAAAAAACCTCTCTATATTGGAGAGGAAAAATGTACCTTTTGTTCCTTCAACTATTAACACACAGGAATGTATAAACTCACACATACTTATTCAAGATACATAGATTTCCTTAAAACCTGGCCTGCCAGAGATCTCAAACAGAATTTCCTCTCCCCTGGCCCACACACCCTGTGCTGCATACCTCGACCTCCCCCACTGCAATAAAACTCATTTTTTACAGCCCTTTGTCTCTCGCCATTTTAGTCCTCACATTTATGAAAGGATCAAAACAGAGAAATCACTATAAAACACAAACACAGGTATTGCTTGAACAGTATTCACTTAACTGCTACTATTTGATAATTACCAGGGAACTCAACAGACCTCTTTTAGTGTCTGGAAAGTGCAACAAGACTTTCTGCCCTTTTACATGTATCACAGTTCTTTGGTACAATATCTCACATCAATTTCCACAACACACGTTTAACTTTGCCCGCAGTCTGGACCATTTGGAAATCCGGTGGATGGTGGGCACCGAGACGCTTTACCTCCAGTTTCTCTCAGAGACTAAGTGTCACAAATGTGTGCTCCAGTAAATGGTCAACTTCATTCATTTTCTTTCAGTTTTTTACTTCTTTTAATCGCTGGTGATGTTAGCTATATGCTGCTCTCTCGTCTCCTCTTCAAACTACACGTGACGTTTTGCAGCACTGCACACGTGACGTACTTACAGCCAATCAGCTCTGAATGATGTGAGATGACGTATGGTGGGGATGGCAGCTCAATGCCCCTATGGTCATTATTTGTTTGCCACACACATTAAATAGAAAAATACTCTGAGCATGCGCAGTGTAGTTTTTACAGTCACCGTTCACTTAGACCGTGAGAGGGAGGGGCAGGATCGGGTTTTGTCCCACATGGCTCTAAACAGCTCAAAACGGCACTGTAGACACTAATTAAAAGAACACAGACTAAAACAGCAATGTACAGACGAATCAGATGATTAAACCTGATCTTAAAATAGATCAGGTCCTGTGCCCCACCTGCCCCCAATGACCCGTTGCCACTGACGATACCCATCCCTAATCCTCGGTGTGGATTAGTGCAGAGGAGGTCTCTCTCCAGCTTTTTATCTACGCTCAACTGTCTTTGTGTGCCCAAATATGGACAATCAGGATTCTAAGAAAGTCAAATAATTAGCTGAACTCACAGCCTTATCTGACAAAGTGGGAAAAGGGACACATGTTGCCATCATACCGTACAAAACACACTGAAACAAAGGAGAACAAAGTCACTTTTATGCCTGATTTGTTCTTAACTATAAAGTGTGATGATGAGAGCACTTACTGTTTATCTGACCTCAGTTTTTATTTGAAATATTATAGCAGAAATTGCATATATGTACTTTGATTACAAAAAAAAAATGGAACTGCAATGGAATGCAGCTCACCCTTTATTAAGGCATACATTAACTATTGTGCTTGTTAGCGTCCATATAAGTAGCATGTTGGCTCTCTATTCGTCTTAATAAATTACCTAATGATGCCTTATCCTGCATGATGCGGCAAGGCCCCAAATGAAGAGTCTTTAGTACCACAAGAATGGTCATACTCCCTTAATAACACTTACAAAATGTGATTTATTCTTATATAAAAAAACAGGTGTGAAAGTTACATAAATGTGGTCTGGCTCATATCACTAGTGGTTTACATTTGACATGTGGTTTATCTTTTTATAAAGGTACCGTATATTGGTATGTTTGTGAAACTGCTTCAGCTGTTAACTCGGCCAGGACTTGACTGGTATTACTGATCAAATAAAAGTCAAATATAATGTATATAAAAGTATTTAATAATGGTATTGTTTCTTATTTGTGTTCTAAGACTGGCTAGGACTATCGTAATATTGGGGAAAGCAAGACACATTCTGGACTACAAATCATTACTGTATATACTCTGTATAATACACTCATATTGCCATGTCTGAGTTACTGTGTGGAGATTTGGCGAAACACTTAAAAAACCAACCTACAGCCGTTATGCACATTACAAAAAAGGGCTATAAGAATAACCAATAATGTTGGATATCTTGAACACACTAATTCATTATTCTTAAAGTCACACACACTGAAGATGACTGATCTGGTTACATTTAAAACGGCACAAATCATGTACAGAGCAAGACATAATCTACTTTTACAAAATTACAAACATTGTTCATAGAGGGGGGGTCTCATTTGAGAGAAAATCTACATTTGAAACAACTCAAGGTCAGAACAACTCTGTGCATGACAATCTGTGGGGTGATTTTATGGAATGGTTTGGAGCAGGAGTTAAAACAAAGCACAACTATAATTCAGTTTAAAAGGATGTACAGAAACACTTTTTTGGAAAACTATGAGAATGAAGAGGTGATTGAAGATGAGAAATGATTGTAAATGTATAAATGTAAATATGTAAGTAAGAATAACTTGCAGAAATTATTTAAAGGATAATCATTGATCAGCAGTAAGTAAGGGGTGGGAATAATAAGCATTTGCTTCCTCCTGCTCCCTTTCGGACACATGTGATTTATTATTATTATTATGAATATTTTTGTAGAATATATAAATATTATTATGAATATTGATAAATACTGTATTCTAACAATACGGTATTATTTTTCACATTTGTTTGTTTTTATTTAATTTATTATTTTAATCTGTTCGAAATAAAGATGGAAATGAAATTAAATGAACCTACATGTTTTCTGAATGAAATGTGACTTGTTCCCACAGGTGAGGTGTGTGTGTGTGTGTGTGTGTGTGTGTGTGTGTGTGTGTGTGTGTGTGTGTGTGTGTGTGTGTGTGTGTGTGTGTGTGTGTGTGTGTGTGTGTGTGTGTGTGTGTGTGTGTGTGTGTGTGTGTGTGTGTGTGTGTACGTACGTACTGTCTGGCACTCAGACTGGGAAATAAGTGTGTATCCAAGAGTTTGATCAGCTGTGTGTGTTTGTCCTGTTCATGAAGGCCAAATGGAAAATGACAGACGGACATGTGATTAGGTCTGTGAACAAACATTTTTATTCATTCTTTGTATTTAATCAAGCTCATAAGCAGTCATTTATCTAAGTGAAAATGTTTTAATTTGAATTTCTTAGTGAGACAGCACACAAGCTAATGTAATCTGAATTAAAGCACATTCATTCAACACCAGATGCATCTTGGTTTTGCTTGTAGATAAGAAGCTGCATGAATTTGTATTATTTCCTCTTGAATTCCTGTTGGAGAAGAGGAGATTTTAAAGAAAATATGCACATTCATGGATCCAAATAAAAGTACATTCATGTGTTCAGTCTGTATCTGTCACTATCCTAAAAGCAAAACCAGAAAAACTAAAATATATGAATACAAATCCATCATCCATCTTAAAAACAAAATACAGAATCTACCCGCACAAGCTAGCCCCCAGTGAATTTATTAAAAATAAATAAAAAACTTCAACGTTGAAGTAATGGAGACATTAATAAATAAAACAATAAAGTCAATCATGTCACATATAGTTCTAAAATGGGCCATACTGTAGGGCCATATCTTGATGCAAATGCTTCTGTACTTTCTGAGTTACATTTTAATGCGTGGTCTTTACTTGTGTTTGCACATTGTATTACTTTTTTCACCACAGTTAAAGATCTGACTACTTTGTTCACCCCTGGTTCATAGCAAGTATGAAAAAACATGCAAACTTAGGACTTACCTTCATTTCTCCGGTTTCAGGTGAGGTCTGGATGCAGTGGAATCTGACAAAAAGACAGTAAACCTGTAAAAACTGTTTGATACTTTTTATGGTACTGCTCCATTTTAAATAAACGTACAGTATATGTGACCTGCTCTATCGAAATCAGTCGCATTCACCCGAAGACACATTTTGAGTTGTATACACTGCTGGAAAGAGGAGATTCCTAGCTTTCTAATGATATCAGGATTGTTTTTGTACTCCAAATATTAAGCGAAATATCTCACATTATCTAATGACTGTCACCGAGTCATCATTTTGAGAAAAAGGCCTTTAAATGGAATCCATCGATCTGATTGATTATTAGCAGCTAATAAATGATCAAAGTACTACGGAGGGAAGATATTTCCGTTTGGATTACTGGTCTGGGGGAAGCTCGCGAGTGTGTGTGTATGTGTGTGAAAACACTCACGAGAAACACCGGCTGTTGTTATGCCTGCTGTGACGTTAAGTTACTCCGTTCTCCGCTTGTAATTATGCCGAAGCTTCAAAGTTGTGTTTATCATCTGAATTTGCCGAAACAAGTTTAATATTCTGAAAAATAAGCTGACTTTGTTTAATTGAAATCAGATGAAAACAAACTGTCACGGACCCTGCCGAGTTATCTATGATTACTATACGCCTTACATTCATAATGTCAGCGAGAGGGAGAGTGAGGGGGAGCGGCGCTGCAGAAGAGCAGGGTGCGAGCTTCAAAAATGTATTTATCGGGTGATTTTGGAAATAAAAGTTTCATATTCCGAAAGCCAAGACTTAAAATCAAACAAAACACCCAAACCCCGAAAAAGTAGTTTTTTACGCAAATCCACGTTTATTTTGAGCCGTTGCAACTTCCAACTGATTTCGATAGAGCGGGTCACATATAGGGTTTCTGGATTTGTGTTGAGCCTGACCTCTGTGAATGCTATCAGTAGGGAGATAGTATGAGAGACTACATATATGGGTGGGGTCAGTGTAGCTCAGAAATACACTGCAGTTATAGGAACATGTAGAAAGTAATTTAATCAGTAGACTACTTTGATGAAAATGTACGTACTGCATCCGTAGAGGCGGTTGACCCGGAGGATGTCGGTCGGACTCATCTGGGTGGCTCTCCCAATGGCTACGTTGTTGTTGGGGATAGGGATGATGGTCGGCTGTCGGTTCCTGGAGAAGGCAAACCTGCAAACACAGCAGTGATAACAACTGGACACCTGTGCTGCTGAATGACCACAGAAAGCAGATTTGGAGGAAGTAGCTAGCTAACATTCCGTGGCATCAAATATTGTGCATATGCTAAAATCTCTCATTAAAGTTCACTTTTTGAACGTACTGCACATTTTGGAAACATGTCGTAAAGTTGTATTAGGAATCGTTTGGCCACTTGGGACATAATATCACTTTATGAAGTTGCATTAGATATAAAAACTGTGAGAAAACAAATCCAGAGGACACAGAGAAACATTATCATCACATGTTGTTGTATTATTATGTTACCTGTCATAGTGCATGACAGAGTTGTAGTCATAGGGAGTGCCAAGGTTCCTTGTTCTGATCCTCCTGAAATTGGACTCCATTCCTGCAGGAGATCACACGGCTCAATCAAACATTGTCTCTGTTTTTATGCTATTGAAGAGTAACACCTCTAAGAAAATACAAGTCATCCATGAGTAGATAAATGCTTTCTTCTGCGAGGTGATAAGAGTAGAAAGAAAGTACAGATGTATCACCTCATTTCGGACAGTTTGCAACACGAGGGCCGGCACTGGGTCTGCCCTCGCTCAAAGGAAAACCTCCAGCGTGACTTGAGACCAAATGAATTTTTTGGAAGTTTGAGCACCACAAACCAAGTGCCATTTGGTTCTACTGTATTGGAGGAATGGGGCTCTACTACCCCTTCGAAGGCCATAAAGGTCAATTGTATTAATTGAACAACCCTATTTTGATCGATTGTATCATCTGTATTCTAAATGATGAAGGAGTGAGACCCACCGGGCCTGACGTTCTGCAGCAGGATGCGGACATGCTGGTCTCTGTCGGACCGGGTCTGCTCATGGTCGAAGCCTAGGGCGTGGAGCATCTCATGTTGGATGATCTGAAAGTAAACACACCCCCGACGACTCAAAGACACTACCTGGCTTCTACCACGACGGCCGATGAAGGAGAAACACCTGGAAGAGAGCACGACAGTTCAAAAGCCAAATTGCCTCCTCTCCTGGGACACACAGTGTGTTTTATGGAGGTGTAAATAGATTCTGTTAGTTATGCATGTGTGTTGTGTGCATTGTCATTACCCTGATCGGGACTGGATGTTGACAAAATCACTCTGTCTGTTGTGGGGGGTGAAGCGGATGCAGGTGGACGCAGCAAAAGACCTCAGGCCTCGGACGATGGTTTGTCTCTCTCTCTGGGCTTTACAGTAAAAATCAAATAATATCAGTTTAGTGGGTTTTATTTCTTAAAGGTCACCTATTATGCAAAATCCACTTTTGCATGTCTCTTCTACATCAACATGTGTCCCCTCTGTGGAAAGAGATTCTGAACGTTTTAGGAAAAAAAGATTTGCTCTCTTTTTGTCCTGATCCATTTCTATAAAAACTGAAAATGAGCTGATCAGATTTTGGCCCCTTTATGATGTCATAACGATGTGTTGGCTTGTGTAACCATTAGCCAATAACCAAACAAGGTTTGGTTATCACCTGTATCTCCTCCTAGAGCATCATTGTGTTTTTAGTAACCACATATCTCTCAGAGGGGCGTGGGGAGGGGATCCTTATTTTCATCTAAAGTAACATACCCAGAATCAGCACTTTTGAAACAGGGCTGAAACAGAGGGGTTTATGGGATGCTGCAATGATCTGTTTGGTATTTTGAGCCAAACACTATGCGACACTGATCATACAAAATGGCTTTTACCATTATGAAAATGGAAACAACTTTAAAGTTCAGTGCAAGTTATGCCATCAAGCAGCAGATACATTTGTACAGTAGAAAAGCCAAAATCGTCCAAAAATTCCACATCTAATTTAATAAATGTTTCTTTAAAGTCAGTGGAGGACACCTTTAATTATACTACCACTAGATAAATTATGACCTTTACTTCTACTGCTTCTATTATCTGCTACTTTTAATGGTGGATGCGCCGATTCAATATTACGTATTGGTCAATCACTGGATCTTTAGTTGAGAAAAGTTCACTTCAATACAAATTAACATGTTAAAATTATGCCTAACAAGAGATACATATTGGTATTGGTATCAGTACTGCCTAATATTCAAGAAAAAGGGACATTGAGCCATCACTTGCTAGTATTGCTGCCGCTAAAAATGCATACTGTGTGCATGAAATGTGAACACTAATCATATACGACCCTGCCTTCAGTACTCACAGTACTGGTTGGAGATGCGGTAGGGTACGTAGACGTTTCCGTCGGTGGCTTTGGGCCACAGGCAGCCTCGTGCTGTGCAGGGATCTGCGTTCTGCAGACCTGTGGGCACGGCGATGTCTCCAAACATCACCATCGGCTCGTCAAAGTTCTTTCCTGCAAGATGATGCAAGCATGATCAAGAACATGCCTTCATCTTTCTTTCAAATCCGAATCAGATATACTTTTAATCAGCCCGGGGGAAGCAGGGTTGCATAACAGAGGCTTCATTTTGAAATAAAAGTTAAATACGAAATAAATCAAATTAAAGTTAAAGAAACATTTTCAAAGTGTATAACACTATAAAACCACAATTAATAAGTACAAATGTGTGTAAACAAAATAAATGTTAGTATATATAATAGTGATGAAACCAGATTATTGCTCTAATGAACAGTGTCAAACAGAGACAGTGTGGTGTCACTGTCTCGTGATTTGATTTGTTTCAAATGAATGTAAGATTATCTTTAATGAACATTCGCAGCCAAGGGGAATACATAATGAATGATTGCAGTGCATATACATACCAACATCCACATTGGCCCTCTCCAACAGCTCAGAGACACTGAGGGTCTCATCCTCAATGGCGTTGCCTTTGGAATAGAAACAATCAGTTAAAAAGTCTGAGTAAATAGTTAGAGCATTTTAAAGTTTGACAAGTAGCCCCGTCTTACCAGAGGACTCCTCAGTCTTTTCCAAAGGAGCCTGTAATAATAAACAGTAAAAGTTGGTTTAGAGGAGACACTAACTAGGGTAATACAATAATAGCTTATATATATCACAATCAAACTACCCCAGTTGATGACCTACATTAAGACAACAATTGTTTGCAAGTTTTCTGATCAAGCATGCTTAAATGTGTAAATGAGAAATGTTCTAATGCTCATTTTGTGGTGAATTTAGGGTAAATGTTCAGAAGCACAAAAGGTAGTCAAATAAACACCTTAACGTCTATTTTGATATTTTCTTTCCACTATAAAGAAGACATGTTATGGAAGCAAACTCTCAAAATTGACCAGTACATGAAAATATATTTTGATTAAATATGAGACGACTGATGGAGGTCCTATAAAAACGGTATTAGGATTTCTCAAATATAAATGTACATCTTTTGATACAGAGAAATCTTATTTCATGCATAATGCAATCTTAAAAACTAAATGTCATGCTGATGTGTATTGTTGAAGGACATTTCTATATTGGATTGTTACAGTTCAAAATGTATCATAGGTAATTTCAAAGTGTTTCATAAAAATGTGTATGTGTTTTGTTATTATTGAAAGTTAATTGTGTGTAAAGTGTGTGCTGATGCTTACCCATAGAGTGTAAGTGTGCACGCAGCAGAGGAGGACGCTGAGCGCAGCTGCCTGCAGGATCATGGCTGGTTACAGGATAGAAGCAGAGAGATACAGTACCTGAAACAGAAGGGTCCAACTTATATATGTGGGGAAAACAACTAACCCCCATCCTTATAAGGTATTCTGTTCAACAAACGTTGGCAAATCCAGCTGAACTGGAAGTGGCAGTTATTACTTCAAACCCACTGGGGATTGTGTAAGATGTTTCCCAGCAGGATACATGTTTAAGCAGTCAATCGTATATGGAACATTAATTGATTAATTAACAGAGCAAATCATTTACATTTAGCTGATGCTTTTATCCAGAGCGCAATGAACCTTAATGCTACACACTCAGAGCACGAACACGGAAAAAGCCGATATAGATAAGTAAAAGTAATGTAACCTGATTACTTTACTCGACTTTTGGATTACCTCAATATCAAATGCAAGGCAAATAAATAAAGAGAAAATAATTTACAATAAGACGTTTTTTTTTACTGTATTATGTGCAACAACAGAACAATATGACCTTAGAAGAGCAGAAACCAGGATATTTAGGATAACAAATAATTTAATTTATAGGAAAACCTGCCTTTCATTCAGCATATTCGGCAGTATATACACCAACAATGAAACACATGAGCACATACCACAGTTTAGAAAAGCAGAAATAAAATCTGAGCTGACAGAAAATGCTCCGTTTTAGTTTAACATACACACTATTTTATGAAAATATAGGTTCACCTGCTGAATTAAAAACTGAACAAATGAAGCAAAGAAAGTGAAAACCATAAAGCAGATTCAGGCAGTAGAAGTATAGATTCACACTTAAAGTATTATCCTACAGAACAGTACAGCGTACAGAGAAGAGATAACATTGGATCCTTTACAACAAACACTATATCATCTTTTTAGGTTTGTACTAACACTGTAATCCTGCTAGTTATACACAATGCAGAGAAATGCAACAGGTATCTGATTTAATCTGTTCTTCCCAAAGACATCTCAGATTTAAAGCTAATGGAAACAGACAGAAGAACAAACAACTCATTATTACAATGCAGTAGATCATCTCACACATAGCACAACAGACATCTTGTTTTAATGTCTCTGCCTCTGTCCTTAGATTCTCTGATGGTCAACATGAATCTGCACTTTGCCACCTTGAACTCCTGCACCACGGATGACAGTAAATCGTAGCTGGCAGGCCTCTATGCACAGTCCTACTGATGTGAATCTTGGAGGTATTCTAAGCCACCTGCAGAGCTGCCTGTTGATTTTCTTTTTTGTTCCTTCCACACATGACGTACATACATGTACAAATACAATAAGCATGTTAATAAATGTTTTAAAACCCTATGGAATATTACAAGCCAAAACTGCGAGTTTAGGGATTATATATATATATAAAAAAAGGAAAGAAACACCTTTTTTTAAAGCTTGAATTCCAGCATTGGGCAGCCTTTATTAAGATTTATGAGTTATAACTAATGCTTTTATTGACAGATACCAAATCATTTACACTTCTGAGACTGTTGAAATATATGTTGCCAGGTTGAGAAAGGACTGGTGTTTACACAACCCCTCTGTGTGGTTAAAAGTAGAGGTGCCGAGTTACCAAAGCCTTCTGTGTGTATGATTTCTCCATATTGTGGCTCGGTCACAAAATGTTACTTACAGGCTTTCAAAAACAGGAACAAGGACTAAAGGAAAATGGCTCTAATAAAAAAAGAAGTAAAGTAATATATATATACCGGGCGACTGTGGCTGCGAGGGAGTGCGGTCGTCTTTCAACCAGAAGGTTGTGGGTTCGATCCCAGCCCGTGCAGCCAACACGTCGATGTATCCTTGGGCAAGATACTTAACCCTGAGTTGCTCCCGATGGCATGGCCAACGGTGTGTGAATGTGTATGAATGTTAGTTCCTAGAGTTAGGTACACTGCTCTGTATGAATGGGTGAACGACATGTAATATGTAAAGCGCTTTGAGGGGTCTTAAAGACTGGATAAAGCGCTATATAAGCACAGTCCATTTACCATTTATATATGTTCATAAAAAACAATTTCACCAGTTCAAATTCACATAATTAATAGAACATATTATGTGATAACTGTATTTATTAAATGTCTTTTAGGATGGTCAAATTAATTGATCTATTTAATTATAATGTGTTATTTCTCTACCCAATAGTATATGAAGTAATATTATTATAAATCCCACCTAACCAGCTGCAACATTGATGTGATAAACACAATATGAATTGGGATCTAGATATGTAGTATACCGTATATTAATCTGAAATTTGCCATTCTGCATTCTGAGTATTTATACTTTTCGTACTTTAAATATATTTTGACATTTATACTTATGTATTTTGATGTAAGTTACATTTGGTGAAGGACATCGCCTGATCCCTCTCTGCTGTTATCTAATAAATAATGTAATGGCAATCATAATAATGTAAATCAATTATTTGTCTACATCAGGGGTCTCCAACACGTCGATCGCGAGCTACCGGTAGCTCGCGGGCAGCTTTTCAGTAGCTCGCCGCTCGATTATCGATTATAGCGTAGTAACGTTGCTTCTTGATTTTTCGGCCGCGGCCGGACAATAAAGTGTTTTTATTTTAGAATTGTTTCTGTCACACAAATATCAAATTGGTCCGTGGCGCAGAGATCAAGGAACAGACGTGACAGCGGCACAGCGACACCACACACGGAGCAGTCTGCTTTCTCCGCAGCAGCACCAGTCAGAAGCAACGGCAGAATGACCCGCTCTGAATCAGGCCGCGTCGCTGCGGCTCAGAGACACAGGGAGGGATTTGTGTTTTTGAAAAACACTCGTTATCGTCATGTCAGGTTTTTGGTGGATTCAATCAAGTCTTGGATTGCAGAGTATGAATGTCCTGCTATTTTCAGTTGATACATACGCGTGTAAAGTTTGTGAAGGCAGGAGGAACGCTTCCGCAATCACCGTCTCCTCTCCGTTCCTCCAAACCCCGTCCCCTCCCCTAATGGCTGACAGTGACCCGATAGAAACTTTATTATTCACTTAATCACTGATTGAGATATGATGAAGCTAACTTAATCTCATACATTCATGGGATTTATGCAACAGTAAGACAGAGAATGCACCCACATGCACTATTTTTGTTTTTATAATGCTATCCTTTTTTTAACAGAAGACCGTTGCTAGAAGCTGCAGCTAGACTGCAGAAGCATTAGTTTTTTGTTTTTGAGGATGGAAAAATGTCACACACACAGATATAGGGAGGCTAGACCTATACAATTGATTTATTATGGTTTATAATGTAATGTCAAGACGAAGAAGAAGAAAAGATGGCTGAACTGTTCAGTGTCTGTGGAGATGGAGGTGGAGGTTATAAATCTCCAAAATCATGTTCAGCTGAAGTCTCAGAAAACTCACAACATTTCTGGAGACTTGTAGAACCAGAAAACTATAAGAACATTCACCAAGCAGTACTGAAAATGTCTGCTTTATTTGGTTCTGTTCTACAGACCTTTGTGAAGCAGCTTTTTCTGACATGAATGAAATCTAAATACAGAACAAGACTGACTGATGAACATGTAAATTACTCTATTAGAGTGAACCTAAGTGGGTACACTCCAGCAGACCCCTCTATGGTGGACTCCATGCAGCGCCAGTCATCTCACTGACTGTAAAAAAGAGTGAATGCACTTATTTTACACACATGTGCCATAAGCATACTTGCAAGGTGGTGATTAAGGCGATGTACTACTATGAGGGCCATATTAATATGTGAGAAATTGTCGTTTTCTTGGACCTTGATGTGAAGTTAAGATTTTAGATAAGCTTTAGGTATTGCAATTTCACACAAAAGTAGCTTAATTCAACTGATGAGCGCTATGTAAATAAATGTAAGCGATGTGATGCAAGTAGCTCTTGGCCACTTTCATTTTTTCAAAGTAGCTCTCAGGTGGAGAAAGGTTGGAGACCCCTGGTCTACATTAATGAACACAGCAGCAAGTCATGCATCAATATATATCAACTAATACAATATTGCTAAAACATTTGTGCAAAACAGAAAATGAAGTGACATTGGCAAATGATTATTATAAATACATGAAATAACCAGCAAGTGTTATAGTTCTAATTTGTCAACTAGTTCATGTTTTTCAAATGTATGTAATCCAGTCTGCTGCAACAACACATTTCTAAATAACGCTCATGTGGCTTCGTCTTGTGACATCGATGTATCGATGTAAGAGCTGTTAACGAAAATGGCTCTGTGTTGCATAATTTGCTCTGTCCAACAGACACAAATAGATTTCTCACAATTTTAATCTTTAATGTTGTTGTTTTTTTTCTTCTTTTTTCTTGAATTTAGTTTGTTTTTATGTCAAAAGTAAACAAACAAAAGAAAAAAATAATAATAAAAAGAAGCAAAATAACAAACTTTCAAGGTATAAAAATAAAAACTCAAAAAGTTTCCTTCATGTTCAAAAGGGGCAAGAAGAAGCTTAAACATTTGTCTTGTCCTACCAACTCTAGCATACATTGTTTATGAAAATAAAAGTTCATCGTCATCAGCATCCGTGATATTTGATTCGTTGTTTCAAACAAATCACTAGTGATGGCAGTTTGACACTGAAGCTTCGAACGGAGCTTCAACCCTGGACTTCCTATTCCATAGAAGCAGTGCTTCGAAGCTTGCTTCAAATCGTGACATGTGGCGTCCGAAGCAGCAACTGCTTCAAATCACGTGACATGTGACGTCCGAACCAGCAACTGCTTCATTTCCTGAATGAATCACTTGACTGGTTCACGGTCCATTCACGCGATTCAATGCACTGCCTCGTCTCGATTCTGATAGGTGACAGGTTGAAACAGTTTCAAATTTGAGCGCTTCAACACTTTATAACCGCTCTAAACAATGCGCAATGTGTGGGTTGTTGTTGCTGTTGAGTTGTTGTTGGCATTGCATTTGAATTGGATCATTATAGAGCAAGCCAGGAAGAAAGATAGGTCGTTATGGCTCGTGAAACTGTGAAAAAAAAAAAAAAGAGTAATATAAAAACACTTTGATCGTCTAAGGCAGTGGTTCCCAAACGGTGTGCCGCGGCACACTGGTGTGCCGTGAGGCAAGTCCGGGTGTGCCGTGGGATTTTGTGACAACCATACGTTATTATTGCAATATACAACTACACAAAAATAAAACATTTTTAAATGTACTATATCAGTACTTTGTAGGTTTATATGTACGTAATCTGCGCGACTTGCGCGTCCACATCTCCATGTGCAGTGCTGCATACACATGGCTGAGTCAGCGATAACTCTCGAGGGGTGGAGGTATGCCCATTATTTTGAGTTCATCCGAAGAATAGACAGGAATGTGACGGTGAGATGCAAACTGTGTCCAGGCCAGAAGCTGTTATCCACCGCTGTAAACACCACGTCAAACCTCAACAAGCACCTGCAAAGAACACATGCTAAGGTGGAGCTACCGCACACGCTATTTGTTGTTTGTTTATATCACAGTCTGTTCTTCTTCTCTGTCTTCCGGTTGTTGCCTGTTTTGAATGACGAATACACACTACCGCCACCTGCTGGTAAGGAGAGTTATTGCCACTCACGCATGCGCAGTTCGTACGTGCTCGGCTGAAGTCTTTGCGGTGTCTGCTTCCAGTGCAACACATGGCCAACACGCAGGAGAACACGCCGACGCAACAGAGTGAGCAGAGATGGACTGCACAAAATATACAGATAGCAGGAGACAGAGAACAGCCATGGTCAGATAGGAAAACATTCAGGATCTGGATCAATCTTATGCGACAATGGAAACTGAACTAAAGAGAACATTTGAAACTTTAGCAGTCTGCGTGATCTGCTTGCAGGGAGGGGCGGGCCGGCCCTGCGAGTAAAGTAACGAGTTACTTTATGTAGAGAGTAACGAAGTAGTGTCATATTTTTTTTTTAAAGTAATATGTAATATGTAATATATTACTTTTTTTTTAGTAACGACCCCATCTCTGCTGAAATGTTACATTTATAATTTGTAGTTCAGGACCATGGACAATGCAGCTTCCTTGCATCGACAGTTCTCTGTGCTGAATTTCCTTTGTCTTATTTTTAATGTTGTGACCTGTCTGGTTTAAATGAGTGTGTTGCTGCTTTGATGAAGCCTAATTTGATAACGTTTCAAATTAATTTCTGAAATATTTCGTTAATAAATATTTCATGAGTAATATAGTTGTCTTTGTCACATTTTATTTTGCATTAGTAAATAATTATGCACATTTACAGATATTTTACATGATATCAGTGATAACACGTGTTATAAGGGCTATTTTGCACAATAGGTGTGCCTTGAGATTTTTACTTGTCCTTTGGTGTGCCTTGGGCACAAAAAGTTTGGGAACCACTGGTCTAAGGAATAGATAGCCCAGTGGATAGAGCCGGCGGCCAGGGTGCGGCGATGTCCTCCGCGCAGCTGGTTCAAAGCCCGGAATAGTTAAACTTTTAATCATTGCTTTTCAACTTTAATACTTTAATGACTGATAAAAGGCCCTCTCAGCCCAAAAAAAGGTCCAGCACTCTCTAGTCTCTTCTCAATAACCCAATACACACAATTATCAATCTTTAATTGCAAATAGAACATGATATTCAGTCTTAGTGTGTGTGTGCATCGAATATTTTTCAGGCAAAGATACGTTAAACCCACTGCAGCCTTGCACTTCGCCAGGAGAGGTCGCTGTAACTGAAGCTTCGAGAAATGAACCTATTTCCGACACAATTGTCCAAGTGGTTCGAAGCTTCTTTCAAAGCTTCATTTTGCCATCACTACAAATCACCCCTTGTACAAAACAAAAAAACTAATAATCTTTACAGGTAAACCAAAACCATCAACAACAAAACATACCAAGCAGGAAATCACCGGTCCTGCTCATATCCATTCAGGATTTTGTTTCAGAATAGTTTTTTAGTCAGGATAAAGTTATACAGTATTTCAGCTCATCATTGCAGTTATTCCACAGATAACACCTTTTGTTGTGGTGCAGTGACGTTTGGAATTTGTTTGTATGCATGTTTTTTTATTATTATTTGAGGAAAATTCAGAGGAATCTGTGCCCGAGTCATGCTACTCTGAAGACGAGAGGAGTTTTGGCGATGGGATAGATGCTCAGGAGGACAAGTAAGTAATTATATAATGAAATTATTTAAAGTATGACGAAATATTTAGACTACAAAGATGGTCTATATAATTACGGGCGGTGTTTGGGGCAGTGGTTTAGAGCGTTGATCATCAGACTATTACATTTTGAGGAACACCAGTTCGAAACCGGCGTCAGGCTGTTCTGTCCTTGGGCAAGACACTTCACTCTAATTTGCTCCTGTGCTTACTGTGGGTATTGTCCACAGTAATACTGTTACATGTATAATATGTGTAATTTGTCATTGTAAAGCGCTTTGAGTACCTTGAAAAGCACTCTAAATAAAAATGTAATGAATTATTATTATTATTATTATTATCATTACTATTGGAGTCGTGCTCCAATCTGACTAGAAGGCCAGGGAGAAGAAGTTGTCTAATTGTCTTTAGTGTAGATTTAAAACCCCTAGGGTCTGGGGCCGACCTCACACGGAGGGGCAGAGTGTTCCAGAGATAGGGCCAGCTGCTGTGAAGGCTCGGTGACCTTGGGTTTTATTCATATTCATATTATTTATATTGTGCACTATGACTTAATTTGGGCAAAGAAAACTCAGACTATTGCTGTAAAATATGTGTGTTTTTATGGGGGAGGTGGATAAGATCACTGGGGAAGTGTGTGGTTTTTGAATAAGTCTTTGAGTAATTATTATGATCTAGTGAAAAAGTAGTTTTATTTATTTGTTTTCATATGTTATAGTGTGGATGCTGACGAGGTGGGTCATCACCAGAGTGGAAACAGTAGGGGAAGAGGAAGTCTGTGTCCCCCTGACCAACCAAAAACATCCCCTCTAGCACAGACGTCTCTTCCAGGTCCCACTACTTCAAGAGAGGAGAAGGTTTAGGAGAAGACCCTTTCTCCCTACAGTTCCGGAACAGGGACCACATTCCACATCCCAGCAGAGACCAAAGAGGAGGGGAGGACAACCATACACACACTCAGATGGTGGACCTAGCCGTGGGCGTAAGGGTCGTAGACGAGGACGTGGCCATGTCACTCCAAGCCCACCAACCCACTCAGATTCTGCATGGAAAACAGAGACAGATGCTGACATAACACCTGATCTCCCAAGGTTCAACCCGAAGCACAAGCCTGGTGTGCAGCCACCACTAATTCCACTCCACAAACAAAGCCCCCTGGAGATCTTTTAAAACTTTTTTGATCACAGGACTGTAAAGACCATCACAGAAAACACAAACAAGAATGCTGCAAAAAACTCTGCCAGTGGGAAGAAATTCAAATGGACGGACGTCACTCCAGTGGAGTTTTTCAAATTCCTGGGACTTCTGGTGTACATGGGAATCCTCAACCTTCCAAAACTGAGAGACATGTGGAGGGTAAAAAGTATCTTTCATGTCCCATTTCCACGCACTGCTATGACGAGGAACAGATTCATGGCAATTTTATGGAATTTACATATGAGTGACCCAGCAGAGGATCTATTGAATGACCGCAAAAAAGGCACAGCGGAATATTATTTCCTGCACAGAGTCAATCCTCTGTGTGATTCAATACGGAATGCCTGTAAATCTGTGTACCAACCCTATCAAAACGTGTCGGTGGATGAAAGGATGGTTGCAACAAAGGCCAAAATCGGACTGAAACAGTACCTGAAGCTCAAGCCATCCAAGTGGGGGATCAAGCTGTTTGTTTTGGCAGATACAAATGGATACACCGTTGACTTCAAAATTTACACTGGAAAGTCAAAGTTTGTGAGTGGAAAAGGACTCTCTTTTGATGCTGTGATGTCACTAGTGAAAAAGGATGACCTGGGTTCTGGTTACCATGTATACTGTGACAATTTCTACACTAGCCCAGCCCTTTTCACACACCTGAGTAGCTTGGGCTTTGGAGCATGTGGTACCTACCGTGATGGAAGATTGGGGACCCCATCAACAAAACAAAATACCCTCACCAAGAAGTCCTCCAGGGGCTCAATAAGGTGGATAAGAGAAGGAAAACTTATTTTTGTCAAGTGGATGGACACACGGGAAGTGTCAGTGTGTTCCACTTTACACACCGCATACTCTGGGGAAATGATCATCAGAGGCAGGAGGACCAAGGAAGGTGGATATGAGAGAAGCAGCATTGCAAGACCTACCCCTATCGGAGAGTACAATAAGTACATGGGAGGTGTGGACATGTCCGACCAGCTGTTAGGATATTACTCGGTGCACCACAAATCAATGAAGTGGTACAAAACCCTTTTTCACCACTTTGTGGACATCGCAAGTACCAACAGCTACATTCTCCACAAGGACATGTGTGCAGTGAGACAGGATACTCCCATGAAGCACCAGGATTTCCAGGAGCTACTGTCAGCTCAGCTGATGGGAGTACCACTCGACCTTTCTCCAGGGGACAGGCAGTACAACCACACACCCGTTGCCATCGCTCCAACAGACGATCAGTCCAAAAAGGGGACTGCAGGACGCAGAAAGTGTGCAGTCTGCAGGAAAAATACCCCATTATGGTGCAAAGCATGCCATGTCCCCCTGTGTGTGATTGTTGACAGGAACTGCCATGATATATATCATGTGTAGTCGTTCTTTTTTTCAGTAAAAAACCCCGAAAGAAACGCCCATGGACACTGCCCACAAGAATGGGCATAACTAATGAACAAAATAAGTTAGGATCTTCAAATCAGTTCTGATACAATGACAACAAATGTGTGCAACTGTATGTGTCAAATGTTTCTTTCAATAGTATAGTCAGTAGTTATTTTTAATAAAATAAGTACAAAATTCAAACTCCGTTTTTTGGTTTTATGGAAACATATACCCTATTATAATGTATATAAGTCTCTAATGAGTGACATATATCATTAGCTGAGGTTATGCTGATTTCTGGGATGTGTAAAACTTGATTATACTGTAAAGAAATGACAATTTATAAGGCAAAACACAAAAATATACAAAAACGGTAATGTGGGTCCTATGTGGGTCTCAGAGGGTTAATATAGACTATATTTAGGGTCGATGTGTGTTGACCTTACTTTAAAATAGCAGATCTCTGTGACCGGATATAGTTTGGCTTAGACCCCGAGGACGCATACAGTAAAACGCATACGCAAAAAAGTCTTCCGTTCACACGCATTCGATTCATTAACGTGTCCGTTCACACTAGACCGCTGGAAATGCTGGAAACGCTGTAGTACATATGCCAAGCCTGTAAGTGGCGCTGCTGCCGCCACAAAATACACCAAAAGCAGCGAAGAAGACCCCGGAGACGGTGGACGGCGTGTTCTCCTGCTGTATATCTCTCAGGTAGTCCACCAGCAGATAAACCCCCCCCCCCCTCCCCCACAGAGCGGAGCAAGGCAACGAAACTTCAAATAAGAAGCAGCATTTTATGGCACGCTATGCATGGGGCCACCTTGAGGGGGTTTCCCGACATGTTGTTTCAGTAAATTAAAGGGTGTTTCATGTTGTCGTTGCTGTGGACCTTCTTAATACCTTGGAAAATGCCGTTTAATACTTTTTAATAGCCTTAATTTTTGCTAAATTGATTTATCAACTTTTAATACTTTTTAAGACCCTGCGGACACCCTGTAAACAATACTACAGTAAACAATTAACACAGTAGGCCTAAATTATGTAGATTAAACCACATTTATTTCATTAAAAATAAACGAAATATGATTTTGTTTGAATGATTAAATGTCATCAGGCACCTTCAAGTTGTTGTTTTTTACAGACAATATTAAATAGAGAGATAAATAGTAGCAGTTCTCACTATGTGTTAAATATCTTTGCCTTCAATACATTAAATTAGGAAGCTGACAAAGTCATATTGCTAAATATCTAAAATGTAACTTTTTGAATGGAAAAAACCCTCAACTTAACTGATGTGTAGGTGATCTAGTATTTAGTATTGTTTAATGGAATATATACAGTATCAGTGTATTAAAGTCAATACTTCATTCATTTAAACCAATATCTTTCTTGATTATTTGTACAGTATGAAAAAAGAGTATTTGTACCTGTGCTGAAGTTCACTGCTGTGAGGAGTCCAGTTCTGTCTCACTCTCTGGTCCAGCCTGTCTGCATCATCTGGACACCTTAAACAAACAGATATATATATGTAAAGTACCATGTGTACAAACAATATAACTGATTATCTTCTGTTGAACATGTTGGATTGTGTATTGTCCGAGTCAGGGTCCTTTTTATGTTACTGTAACTTTGGAAGTTGTGTTCCCAATGCTTACTGTTTATTTGATACCCATTTGGTAATGCAATTAATAAAAACAACAAGGTTTGGGTTCGTTCTTCAGATGACTGACGTGCAAGCTCAATAATGAACTCCAGCTCAACCAACCATATTGTAATATCTAACTAATCATCTTGAAATATTACATTAATAATTGTAATATACACACATCTTATTATGAGGTTGATTTCACATACACTACTTCGACGTTAGCTTGTCTACATACTTGAGCATAGCCAATTTAAATTAACCTTAGCGATGCATACAGTTCCTACCTACATAATAAAATATCTCTCTAAGTCAGTGGTTCCCAAACGGTGTGCCGCGGCACACTGGTGTGCCGTGGGATTTTGTGACAACCATACGTTATTATTGCAATATACAACTACACAAAAATAAAAAAAAATTAAATGTACTATATCAGTACTTTGTAGGTTTATATGTACGTAATCTGCGCGACTTGCGCGTCCACATCTCCACGTGCAGTGCTGCATACACATGGCTGAGTCAGCGATAACTCTCGAGGGGTGGAGGTATGCCCATTATTTTGAGTTCATCCGAAGAATAGACAGGAATGTGACGGTGAGGTGCAAACTGTGTCCAGGCCAGAAGCTGTTATCCACTGCTGTAAACACCACGTCAAACCTCAACAAGCACCTGCAAAGAACACATGCTAAGGTGGAGCTACCGCACACGCTATTTGTTGTTTGTTTATATCACAGTCTGTTCTTCTTCTCTGTCTTCCGGTTGTTGCCTGTTTTGAATGACGAATACACACTACCGCCACCTGCTGGTAAGGAGAGTTATTGCCACTCACGCATGCGCAGTTCGTACGTGCTCGGCTGAAGTCTTTGCGGTGTCTGCTTCCAGTGCAACACATGGCCAACACGCAGGAGAACACGCCGACGCAACAGAGTGAGCAGAGATAGACTGCACAAAATATACAGATAGCAGGAGACAGAGAACAGCCATGGTCAGATAGGAAAACATTCAGGATCTGGATCAGTCTTATGCGACAATGGAAACTGAACTAAAGAGAACATTTGAAACTTTAGCAGTCTGCGTGATCTGCTTGCAGGGAGGGGCGGGCCGGCCCTGCGAGTAAAGTAACGAGTTACTTTATGTAGAGAGTAACGAAGTAGTGTAATATATTACTTTTTTAAAGTAATATGTAATATGTAATATATTACTTTTTTTTAGTAACGACCCCATCTCTGCTGAAATGTTACATTTATAATTTGTAGTTCAGGACCATGGACAATGCAGCTTCCTTGCATTGACAGTTCTCTGTGCTGAATTTCCTTTGTCTTATTTTTAATGTTGTGACCTGTCTGGTTTAAATGAGTGTGTTGCTGCTTTGATGAAGCCTAATTTGATAACGTTTCAAATTAATTTCTGAAATATTTCGTTAATAAATATTTCATGAGTAATATAGTTGTCTTTGTCACATTTTATTTTGCATTAGTAAATAATTATGCACATTTACAGATATTTTACATGATATCAGTGATAACACGTGTTATAAGGGCTATTTTGCACAATTGCCTTGAGATTTTTACTTGTCCTTTGGTGTGCCTTGGGCACAAAAAGTTTGGGAACCACTGCTCTAAGTTACAAGGATGACCTTATTTGATCAACCTCAAACAGAAGCCATTTGTTCTACAGTATTATCCCACTTAACGCTTAACACTTGTCTATTTCATTTTAACCTTTATATATACAGTCTATGATTTTCACGTGTAGGCTACGATTAGCATTGTTAGCACCGATGTAGCTACCACTCGCTTACACACTAAACCAAGCCTTAACATTCATTACATTCATTAGCCGATTAAATTCATTAACACATAAATAAGTACTCGATTTTCACTTACCGCAAAACCGCATGCACCGTCTGTTTTAACCGCAGAGCCAAGAAGCTAACAGCAGCAGTCACTCAATGTGACTGTTAGAGAATATTCTCCTGTTGTCTGTGTATAGGGGAGCATTTTAGTGTTTCACATGTGTCTGCCTGCAACTTAGAGCAGGGCACAGGTCAAAGGTCCTGCCTTCCTGTTGGGGGAAGTGTGGCCAAATAGGCAGATGAGTCTAAACAGACTTTCTTTGTCTCTGAAGATCCTTTATTTAATTATGATTAGAAAGGGCGCAAACAGAGGCTCCTCCTGGATCCGCTGGGTAGAATTGCCTGTGTATTCCTCAGTGTTGACTCGGGATTTCTCAATGCACGTTGTGTAAATGCCTTGGACTCACTCACGGCCGTGACTCTCAAATAAACTCTGTTTGATATAAAGCGGATTCCAGCTTCCATTTCTTCCATCAACATTGCTGAGCAGAAGTTTCTCTCACAGTGACCACGCCCTAATTTATGCAAACACTTTAAGACCTAATATAAATAAAAGGGTTGTGTTAGAAAACAATTCACTCACAGATCCATAATCATGAAGGTGGAACTTAACTATATTCATAATAATATGTATTGCATCCATGGGTAGAAACATGTTTTTTTCTATGGAAATGGCTCCTTTCTGCAGTCAGTCCCTATCGGCCAATATATGAACTGCAGTGTGTGGCACCCGGCCCTTCCCCAGAGTTTGCCGCTTGGATATGAGGCATGGCTAGAATGGGTGATCTGTTTGGTATTTTGAGCAAAACACTTCATAGACATGCTATTGACCTTTTTAATATAACTACACAGAGACATAAAACCACTACAAAGACACTTAAACCCACTACAAAGACACTGACAACCACTACAAAGACACTTAAAACCACTACAAAGACACTTAAACCCACTACAAAGAGACTCAGAAAACATGGCATAGAGGGCCTTGGAGCCGAGCGATGGCGGTTAGGTTTGGTGGCAAGAATACCAATTAACTTGCCCTTTTGCTCTACAATCTTTTTGGCAAGAAAATGTTTTCTGCCAATTAATTTGTTACCCCAGAACATCTCCCTCCTACACAGTCGTTGACTAAATATCATTGCCAATAGTCTATTACCAGATCATGGCGTGGATTGAAAAGGAGAGTGACATGAATACTGTTAGAAATTAAATTCAATGTTTTGATGGCATAATATAGCTTAAACATACCGTCAGTTTAAATGCTGTCTTATACTGAAAAAACAGAAGTTCTCGTGCACAATGTCTGATGTAAAGCTTTTATTCTGAAAAACCTTCATCTCCGGTTAGCGTTTAGCTAATATTCTTTTCCCTATAGAGGTGAATTTCGAAGTGAAATTATATGGAGTGATGCAACCTACTGATTTTAACACTACAACTATAGACGTCGAGATATTATTATTGCTGAATATTAAATGAAGGTACAGTTTATTTGAATACGTTTTTGTTTACAGACGTGGGTAGCATGTGACAACTACCGGAAACCAAACAGCTGTGAAGTATTTCCTGTATTTTTTAGAGTATTGATTACAGCGTCTAAAATGTGTTAAATGAAAAGTCATAAAAGAGATAAGAGCCTGAGAACACAGCTGTTGCTCTCACCACGAACTATCTTCTGCTTGTAACATTACCGTGCCTTTTATTAATTAAAGTACCCATTTGAACCTTCTCAGAGACTCCATTCGTCTCCCTTTTTAAAGCTTCTCCTGGGCGCGAGAATAACAAACTGCAGGTAACAATACGGTGGATTGGGGATGAAAATTGGAGGACAATCGGTTCATGCCTGCCATGACCACAAAACTGAAATGTCCAATTGTATTGTTAAATCACTGTCACTTTTAACATCAATATTCTTATAACCCATTGCTTTAATATGTAATTGTACTTGTAATCATTTGATTCTTAGATCACCAAAACATGAAGTCACCAAAATTGCTTGACTGGGATGAGTAATAAGGGAGTAATGTCATTATAACGGCCCGTCCACACAGCGGCGTGCGTTGACGCTTCACCATTCACTTTGAATGGGGTGACGTCACTTTTCGCCGAACTGCATCGCGGGAAGCGACGTGGAGCGTTGCTGGCGTGGCTCGCTGGAAAAGTTGAGCAATGTTCAACTTTTGACGCCTCGGCAGAAGCGTCAGCCAATTGAATCATATGCCAGTACAAGCTCTGGCCAATCAAACCGCTGCTTGTGTGTCAGGGGCGGGAGATTCATGTGATTGGTTGTTGGTCGAGTTTCAGACACGCCCGCCGGCAAGCGTCAACGCACGCCGCTGTGTGGACGGGCCGTAAGGAACCAAAATATTTAAATATTTTGTAATTATTGAACATTTTTTACAAGTCCAATGGATTTCTAGGTCCCCAAAACACAAGTTTAGACAAACAAATTACGTGTCTAGAATAAATTATGAAGGAGTTAGGGCAGGGGTGGCCGCAGGGGCAACGTGAGTTGGCCGTAGGGGCAACGTGAGTTGGCCGCAGGGGCAAGGTGAGTTGGCCGCAGGGGCAACGTGAGTTGGCCGCAGGGGCAACGTGAGTTGCCCGCGGGGCATGTTCTAAAAATAGCACTTGTCACCATGCAGCTCCGTCTAAAAAATGTTATTGAATACATTTTTATTTTAAAATGACAATATTGAATATAACATTTTAAAAGCACACATTTGTTATGTACATATTGAACTCTGACCCCAGACAGGTTCAGAGTTTAACTCCACGCACCAAATCTCCATTCCACCTTTAGCTGAGACAAGCTAGCGTGAGAAGCTACGATGGTGCGCTAGCTGCGGGTTTTACCCTACACATGGCAGAGAAGCGAAATAAAAAGTATTGTTTTCACGACGATTGGGAGGAAGAATTATGTTTTACTACAGTGAAAGAAAAGTGTGTATGTCTCATATGCGGGGCGACGGAAAAGCGGCACAATGTGGAGAGACACTTTGGTACGTGTCACAAAAGCTACAATGCTAACTAGCCACCTGGCAGCGCACTACGGGAAGAAAAAGCCTGTGAATTAAAGGCAGCTTTGGGGAAGCAGCAGTCTTTTTTCACGAGGCCGGTGAAAAAAGTCACAAAAAGCAACGGAAGCCTCATTTAGAGCTGCTCATTTTTTAGTAAAGAACAAGAAAGCCTTTTCGGACGGAGAGGTATTGAAAGGTGCAATGATGGTTATTGCAAACACTGTGTTCAGTGACGAGAAGAATGGTTCCGATGTCAAACTGGGGGCAAGTACGATCGTTAGAAGAGTGTTGGCTATGTCCGGGAACTTGACAGAGTAGCTGGACCAGGATCTGGCTAAGTGCCGGTTGTTTAGGATCCAGTGCGACGAGTCCGTGGACAGAAGCAGTACAGCACAGCTGATGATGTTTATCCGAATGGTGTTAGATGATTTCTCCACAAAAGAAGAACTCTTGACACTACTTCCCCTGAAGACAACAACGAGGGGAGTTGACGTTTACACGGTGTAGAGCTTCTTCCTGGAGATGAAGGTACCATTCGAAAAGCTGGTGCCGGTGACTACAGACGGGGCTCCCGCAATGACGGACCGACATGCAGGATTCATTGCGCAATGCAAAGGTGACAGACTTTCCAACATTTCAACATTACCACTGCATCATTCACCAGCAGGCATTGTGTGCAAAAGTGACCGGCTTTGATCATGTGATGACCCCTGTCGTGAAAATCATAAATAGCATCCGCTCCAAAGCCAAACAACACAGGACATTCAAAGTGCTGTTGGAGGAGCTGTCAGCTGAATATGGTGACCTGTTATTACACACAGAAATCCGATGGCTCAGCAGGGGAAGAGTATTGCAGCGTTTTTTGTCACTTTTGGGTGAAATCAAAGTATTCTTGCAATCCAAAGGGCAAGACGCATCACTGCTTGAAGACACTGAGTGGATACTTGACCTTGCATTTTTAAACAGACATCACTGGGAAACTGAACAATTTGAACTGTGAACTACAAGGCAAAGGCAAGACTGTTGCTGACATGATAAGCGCTGTAAATGCATTTAAAGCTATGATGAGCATATTCTCTGTGCATTTACAGGGAAAGAAAGTGTTGCACTTTCCCTCTGTGCAGTCAGTGCTGAATGACGATGCTTCTGCATCTGAGGCTTTCGACGAAGCTGCAGTAAAGTACTTTCAAGTCATAAACAGACTTGGTCAAGAGTTTGAAAACAGGTTTTGCGACTTTGGTAAACTTGAGCCATGTGTGTCATTCATTTCAAATCCTTTCATGCAAGTGGACCTGACATGCATTGCTGAGCAACTAAGTGCAACCTTCAACGTGGATGCTGGACAGGTGGAGATTGAAATCATAACGTTGCAAAATGACCTCCACCTCAAAGCCCATCAGGAAGCATGCACAGCAGCTATGAAAGTTGCCTGCCTTTTTGGTTCAACCTAGCTCTATGAGTAATTTCATTTCAAATCCTTTCATGCAAGTGGACCTGACATGCATTGCTGAGCAACTAAGTGCAACCTTCAACGTGGATGCTGGACAGGTGGAGATTGAAATCATAACGTTGCAAAATGACCTCCACCTCAAAACCCATCAGGAAGCATGCACAGCAGCTATGAAAGTTGCCTGCCTTTTTGGTTCAACCTAGCTCTATGAGTCAGCCTTTTGAGACATGAACTTCATCAAGAACAAACACAGAACACGCCTTACTGATGCAAATCTACAAGACTCACTCAGAGTTGCAGCGTCAAATACCCTTGAAGTAGCTCGCAGTTACAAAAAGGTTGGTGACCCCTGAGTTAGGGTATTTAAGGTATTTACGGCCGTCTTGGAAGCCATCTTGAGAATTAGACCTTTGTAGTGGTCAGATCTTGGTGTTATTAAGTACACCTGATACTACAATATTCCATTGAGAACACTTTTGTTGCTATTTCTTTGGGGTCAAACCATATTTTCAGCTGACTAAAACAGAAACTCAAAACAACAACCACTAAGAAGTTCAAAATAACTACAAAGAAACGTACATATGTAGCACCTAATTTCGGGCATCCCTACAGTACCGCAGTGGGGCCGTGATCGGCACGGAGCTGCCGGCTGCAATGGATCATGGATCCACCAGGGGGAGCAGTGATTAAAAAGCTGCCACTGGAACTCATGTGAAATAAACAGCTGATAGATTTATGTCTGATTACTATAGCGCAGGGGTCTTCAACTAAAATTCAACGAGGTCCAGTTAGAGAAAATCTCCCCATGCAAAGGTCCGGAACATCAAAATGTCTAACTTGCTTCATGAATTAGTGTGATATATTTTGAAGTGACCTGTAGCTTTATCAACGTCTGCATGTAATCAACAACTGACTGCCAATCAAATAAAGAAAGTACAATTCAAAAACAACAATATTTATTGTCAATTAACATTGAAATCTACAGATATACAGTAAATACTGTGGATATGTGTAATGTTCCTCTCGGGCTGCATTTACAAATAAAATAGAGAAAATAAATAATAGCTTTTGAAAATGTGTGCATCTTAAAAGTGCTTAATTTTAGATAAATCAAATAAAGTGTAGCAGCAGCTTGAGTGTCCCTTTTTCTTTGTTAACCGTTTCACATCATGACTTAACAGTTTCAGACGATTATAGAACAATATCAGTCTTTACACATCATAACAATTTAACAGTTTTAAAGTTTCTCTTTCTTTCCCTCTTATATTGCAGTCCCTCACTCACTTTTTTTAAATTCAGTGTAAGAATTGAGCTCGAGCTTGTCCTGCCAGGAGTTTGTAAATCTGGGCCGACATGGAGTCAGGGCTATTCTCATACACATGCAGGTGCTCATTGGTTACAGTGATGCAAACACAGGTATGGTGAAAAAAAGAGAGAACTATTCGAAGCAGAAAAAAAACCGTAATATACCATCTGACAAAGGCCTGTGCTATAATGCTTCAATTAACTGGCTATTCTTTATAATATACTCAGATCAATAGGAGACAGAGATGTTAAGTTAAAAATCAAGGGTTTTTATTATTATTTACAGCAGGGGTGGGGAACCTTTTTCCTTTCAATTTGTACAACATCCTCCGAGGGTCGTACAAATTATCGAACTCAACCTCTGCTTAAAAAAACTAAACTCACAGCCCATTCATTTGGCCTTTCTTTCATCCTGTGTAAAGAAAAAGCAACCTCTGAATCCAGATATCTCACCATGACTCACGTATGCATGCATATGCACGGTGTGGCATGACCACCAAAACAGAAAGATATGGACACAAGATGTGTGCAAATGTATTTAGTATCCTATCCATGTGAACATGATTTAAGTGGGGGGGGGGGGACCTAACCTCCTCTCGGGGGGTCCGGGGGCATGTTCCCCTGGGAAGATTTTTTTATAAATATTGAAGTTAAAAGCTTCAATCTGGTATACTTTGAGAGCAACATTATGTCATTATGTATATCTATGGATACATCTCTCAACACCCATATGAAACAGAACTGTAAGCATATTTTTCTTTTTGGATATTTTACAAATCACTCCCATTTTAAACTCTATTCTTGTTATTTTTAACAACTTTTTTGTTACTGTCATATAGTATTTTATACCTGTTTTTCATTTAGTCTCATTAATAACTATATTGATCATATCAAGGTGTGCCTTAACCTCACTGAGCTGAGGTTATTTGAGCCTCTCAGGAGAGAGCTCTCTTCCACCTGGTTGTCGAAAAGCGCTTTAAATTCGTTAGCATAGCTAGCTAACCAGATGCTAATAACAACAGATCGCCACTGTGCTTACAACTAAAGACACAGCCACGCAAACACTGCAACATGTGTACGGCTCCTTATGGGTATTGCAATATTTTAAGGGCTGGAGCGGCGTTCCGGTGCTCTCTGTCAGCACTCCTTTCAGATGAGACATATACCACGTGAAGACACGCTCGTGTTGTGTTCAAGGAACCTGTCCTTGGCCAGGAAAAACAGGTACTCGCTTGTTTAATTATTTTATTTATAACTAGATTTCTTCTTCTTTTTTGAAGTGAGAAGTTGTCCGTCAGTCAGACTGAGAGAGAAGTTTTGAAGTGAGAAGTTGTCCGTCAGTCAGACTGACGGACGGACGGACGGACGGACTCCCCCCCCCACCACCCCCAAAATGAAAACTCTTCGGTTCTCCACGAATTACACAAGTCACCCAAATCAGCGTTAAAAAAGCGGAAGGCGCCGAAAAATCCCCTATTAATGTATTGATTATAGCTCCGGGTCCGTATAGGTCGGCGTCTGGGTCCGGATCCGGACCACGGTCCGCCTGTTGCCGACCCCTGCTATAGCGGATCTTTGTTAAGATCCATATGTCACGGATAGGATCATATTCTGTGCTAAACAAGAGACATGTAATCATTTACAAAACATCACCATGTTTTTATTTAACAAAATAATGTTGTTTAATCCACGTTGGCGTACTACAACTACAAAAACAATTGGTTTGTTTTTTCATCAAGAAATCCAGCCCGGCTCAAACAAACCATTTTTAATCATCATCCTCACGATCACTTAATGTATCATATTCGCCGAATTGACATGAAAGCACTAACATATATGAATTTGCTGTAGTCAACTTCATTAAAACTTTATTACGTGCCTAAACTCACTAATTCACTAAAAATAGGTTTATTTGTAATGGAGCCTCGTCATCTCACTACGGGCAAACAGTTTTAATAGTTTCCTGTATTATTACCGTTTAATATTACTGCTATACAGAGTTGTAATAATAATATTACTTTTGTCGGTAACTGTCACGGCTGCTGTCTTCCTAGTCATCTTAACTGTGTTACTCTGGGTTGTATGTAAATGAGCTGTGCGGGTACCCTGACGTGATTGGCTGCCATCTCCTGGTCCGCCTCCTGAAGATTGTGATTGGAGCATGCCGGCCCGGTGCACACCTGCTGGAGATAACTACAAAGCCTGGGGACAGCTTTCACTGGGAGGCTCTGTTGCAATCAGACGCCTCACACATCTTGTTCCTGTGTGGACACATTAAGCTAGTGTCCACACAGGAACACTAGCTTAACACTAACACACTAGAAGTATTTGACTACTTCTGACCCGTGTTTAGTGTTGTGTGTTAGAGGTGTTTAGATATGTGTTTAGCGTAGGGTGTACTGTTATGTGTTTAGAGTAGTGTGTTTTGTTACCCCTTGGTTAGCTGCATTTCCCTGCAACCTCCTCCGATTAGCGGTGATTGATTAGTGATTTCAGGTGTGTGACCTTTGGAGTCCTCCTTCTGTTATTTAGCGGGATACCTGCGCCCTTTTGGCTCCTTTGTTTGGCTTAGGCTATTTTTTGTTTCATCTTGTTGTACACCTTCATTGTTATTTATTAAACCCTATTATAATTATAATCAAATCCATTCTGTTGTGTGTTGTGTTCCTCTACCCTAGAAGGGGACGTAACAGTAACGGAGTAATGTAACGCGTATAATTCAGTAATCACACTACTGTTACTAACATTGCCCGACACACGTTACTTCGTTACTTTTATAAAATCAGTAATCACTGCTATAATATATAGATGAACTCAGACGATTGCTAAAAAACATCAGGTAGGATTTTCTGTGAAATGGCAAGGTGGGTGGGAAGAGGGGACGGGACGGGGTGGCATGGGAAAGGGATTCCCTATATATATTTTTTTTCTTTCTTTGTCTTTTCTTTTTGTATTGTCTATATAATTTGTATCTGTATAAGTCCCTTTTGTGAGGGCAAAAAAAAAAAATCAGTAATCACACTACAGTTAGCCTAATTACATAAAGAATGACTAGATTCTCCATTTGACAGACGGGAGGGATTTCCGCCGCAGGTTACATTTTCGCGACCACATGCAGTGCATAAACATGGCTGAGTCAACAGCGATAACTTTCGAGGGTTGGAGATATGCCCATTATTTTGAGTTTGTCCGAAGAAAGGACAGGAATGTGACGGTGAGTTGCAAACTGTGTCCAGGCCAGAAGCTTTTATCCACTGCTGCAAACACAACGTCAAACCTCAACAAGCACCTGCAAAGACAACATGTTAACGTGAAGCTAATAGCTAAGGAGGACCTACGAATCCAGAGTGAGGATGTTGAGTGTGCGGCGCCACCGACAACAAAGATGTTCTAGTTTTCAAAACCGTGGCTGCTGAAATCAATCTTACTAACTGCGGTCTGTGCAATTTACTCCGCGAGTTGGCAGACTTTATTTTGCTTACTTTAACATCATTTTTCATGGTGGGGCTAAGCCATTTATTGGTATGGGTGTAGCCTACCCCAGTCATACCCTGGCGCTGCCACTGGTGGCACGTATGGGGCGGGCCATTCTGCACATGCGTTATATGCGTTAAATATTTTAACGCAATTAATTCAAAAAAAAAAAAAGTTCATTGTTGTTTTAAATAGTCTGAATTAAACTCTAAGGCCCCGGCCACACGAGGACGAAAACGGTCGTTTGCGTTATTGTTCTGTGTCATATAGACCATTCGGCCACACGAGAACGACCGAATACGGCACTAAACGACTGCGGAAACGATAACGGGTCCCAAAGTGGATAGAACGGCATACGCAACGCTCTGGGGGGTCCAACGGCTCCGTGTGTACGCCCTATACGGTCATTTTCTGATAATGATGAGGCAATAGCCCTGCCTCTCCCCACCTCTGCTGCTCACCCCCGCGGTCAAAGTAAACTGCACACTGAATTCAGATTATTTATCTTTCTCTCGATATGGACCGAAACGCGAGTGAAGTCTAATCTGACAGGACGGAAACACCTCTCAAACTACCTAAACTAGTTATAAATATGTTTATTTTTACTGTCGGCCGGGTCACTCATTACTGGATCAGCTGCTGCATGAAACAGACACTGACGCTGTCCGAAGAGAGGGAGGAAAAAGAGAGGCTCCATGTATTTTATTATTATATATTCGTTATTCATTTGTTTTAAAGCTCAATAAATAACAAAGAAGACCTTTGACCAGCACTTTTATAATTTTGTCCGGAAGATTTAAACTTTAATACACGTTGACTGGTGAAAAACTCTGCCCGGTTCCCTCGGCCCCCACTGCGGAGAATAAACAGAAGGGCAACCATGACAACCATGCTTCTTCGCTGCTTTTGTGGAGGAAGTTACAGCGCCACGTACAGGCTCCTGCATATGTACTGCAGCTTCTCCAGATGTTGGAGCTAAACGGAGCTTTCTCGTGTGGACAGACACTATCCGGTGAATATTGCGTGTGGACGGAAGCTTTTTTGCGTTAATCCTATGCGTTTAGCCGTTTTCGTCCTCGTGTGGCCGGGGCCTTAGAGCTTTCACAACTGCAAACATTTTTAAACAAACAAACATTAACCATACCGTTCACCAGCCCCCACCCCCCTCTGAGTGACAAGCTGAAAAGTCCACTACTGCTGTCAGGAACCAATAATAATAATAACTAGAGAATGCAATTCCTGAAGAAATTGCTAGTGGGAATGCTTTATGCTGAAAATCTGACGCTAAACTGCTATGCTGAAATGTAATGTGTAAGAAGAAAGTGAAGAATTTAGATTGAAATGATACATGAACACTGAGGGCTTGAATGTGTGATGAGTAGGGTTGGGCATCGTTTGAATTTCCACGATTCCGATTCTACTTTTCGATTCCGATTCTTTGAGGGGCAGGGTACAAAAATGATACATGCTTCTTCCACCAAAAAAATTACATTTATTCGAGAAACTTTTACACAGGTTAGTTTACAGTAATATTCACTACTATGTAACTGTAACCTGAGAACCACTGACGCTACAACAGTCCAACTTTTAAAGGAAACCCCCCCCCCCCCATTTAAAAACAGTTCTTGTTGAGAAAAACAAGCATATCTGCCTTCTCAGGCATACCGGGAAGAAATGTTTGAACATTTTAAAGTAAAATGCTTCAATCTGGTGCACTTTAAGCAGAATTACTAGAGACTAGATCTAGGGGGTACAACTCTAAACACACTACTCAACCCTAGTGATGAGAGAAGAAAAGAAAGTAAAAAGGCTTGGAAAAGCAGCAGAATATTTGAACTGCAAACTTTTGAACTAACTTGTTGGTGAATGATCTGTCGCCATGCCAACGGCATTTGATGACATCCCATAATACGCTTAGATGCGTTGATGGCTGCATCGTTACCAAACCTGTGAAGTTTTGGGCCATTTGGAGCATTTTCCCTGAAGTTATGAGAAAACCGTGTTTCATGGCGAGCATTGTGTTGCCATGGCAACGGCATGTCCCGTAGATGTCTTCATGGCTGGACTATTGGCACACATGTGAAGTTTGAGCACTTTTTGAACATTTTCATAGGAGTTAATGTATAGCGACATCGTCTTTTATGGCGAGGGAAACGGCATATGATGACACCCCATAATTGACGTAGAGCTGTTGAGGGCAGGACCATTAACCATTATCTGAAGTCTGCTGCTCTGAGCATGTCAGTTGGAGTTATGACATCATCAGGTGTTTATATTTCAGCTAACGAGGTGTCCAGAGATCATAGGTTTCCATTATTCTGAATGAGAGATAAACCTCTTACATGTGAACGTTTTGTTGACGAACCGTAACAGATATCGGTGAAATTTCAAAGCGTGAAGCATCTCAAGGACCTTGAGTATCTGAAGTGTGCTTTTTGTGTACTTTCGGGTCAATAATCTGGCCTTTTTGGCAGATTAACTAAAGGTGTGCGGCTGCTGCTTTGAGGAAATATCAGCCTGAAATTACAATGGGCTTTAATGGAGACATGTTGAAAGTTTTTGTCCCTTCAATTAAAAGCAGCGACAAAAAGAAAAGTCTTCAGCCTGGATTTAAAAGTAGTAAGAGTTGCAGCGGACCTGCAGGTTTCTGGGAGTTTGTTCCAGATATTTGGAGCATAATAACTGAATGCTGCTTTACCATGTTTAGTTCTGACTCTGGGGACAGAAAGCTGACCAGTCCCTGAAGACCTGAGAGATCTGGATGGTTCATAATTTAGCAGGAGGTCAGTAATGTATTTTGGGCCTAAACCATTCATTGCTTTATAAACCAGCAGCAATATTTTTGAAATATATTCTTTAATACACAGGAAGCCAGTGCAAAGACTTCAGAACTGGAGTGATGTGATCCACTTTCTTAGTGTTAGTGAGGACTCGAGCAGCGGCGTTCTGAATCAGCTGCAGCTTTCTAATCCTGTGAAGACACCATTGCACTGCGAGTCTACTGAAGATAAAGGCATGGACAAGTTTTTCCAAATCCTGCTGTGACATTAGTCTTTTAATCCTAGATATATTATTTAGGTGATAGTAGGCTGATTTAGTAACTGTTTTAATGTGACTGTTGAAACTCAGGTCAGAGTCCATGACTACACCTAGATTTCTGGCTTTATCTGTTGGTTTGAACATTGCAGACTGAAGCTCAGCGCTAACTTTTAAACGTTCTGCCTTGGCTCCAAAAACCATTACCTCAGTTTTATCTTTGTTTAATTGGAGAAAGTTCTGACACATCCAGTCATTGATTTGTTCAATGCACTTACTCAGTGTTTGAATTGGAGCATAGTCTCCTGGTGAAATTGTTACGTACATGTGTGTGTCATCTGCATAGCTATGGTAACTTATTTTGTTGTTCTTCATTATCTGAGCCAGTGGTAGCATGTAGATGTTAAAGGGAAGAGGCCCCAAGATGGAGCCTTGAGGAACCCCACATGTCATATTTGTCAACTCAGATGTGTATTTACCTATAGAAACAAAGTTGTTTCAAACCAATTTAGAACTGTTTCCGAAAGTCCCACCCAGTTTTCCAGTCGGTCTAGTAATATGCTGTGGTCAACAGTGTCAAACGCAGCACTGAGATCTAATAATACTAACACTGAACCCACTTAAACTCTTGCTCCCACTGAACCCAGTACTCCCGCTTGAACTCCTTGCCACTTGCTTGCCCCTGAACGTTGTCAGTTTTAGTTTTACTGGCTTGTCCTTCATCCTCCACCGCATCAATCCCTCTTTTCACCTCATTTATCCACACCATCACAATTACTGGGCTTATTAAAAAAGCTTCGGCCGATCAGCTGCCGTGACATTTTGCGATTGCTAAAGCCGGTTAAACAACGAGGTAATCAACGAGGTCAAAAACAAGACTAGACAATTGCTACTTAATATACACACACTCGCCACCAACTGGACAGGGGTGTGAATGACTAAATAATAGTTACAGACTACAGTAGAGTACAGTAGATCGCCCTCAGTCTACCTGGCCACTAAGGATGTAATATAATGTGGGCCGCTGGTGGACAATTTGGCGCTGTTCCGAGTTGTGTTCTAATCTGTCAAAAATGATGGACTGCTTCCAGATTTTTCCGTCATTGTTAGAAAAAATCCGTCATTGACGGAAAATATTCGGTTAACGCGACCTCTGGTCTTGACCCACATGCAGCCCTTGTACCATGAACTGGCCTACACCTTTCTTTGTGGTGCTGTCCGATGCATGTGTGATCATTTTACCCTTCTCCTTCTCCTCCTCAAGCTTTTCCACAACTAGACACAGACTTTGGGCCTCAATTTGAGGCAGAGCAGCCCTTATGATTCTAGTACTTGGCACTGCAGCCTTGTCAAAGATCTCATCACATTCCCCAGCTTCGTCCAAACATAGTGTTGCCTACTTCAATCACAGCTGAGCTCGCCACACTGAGAGATTGGCTATAATTGTATAGAACTCATCCCGGACTTTTCTCTCGGACAATCGTATGTGTTGAAACTCTTGTGGTAATACATCTTCATCCATGTCTAGTTCAGCAACATCTGTGATGATTTTTTTCCTTGCTTTGGGTTCTGCTCGCACCTCACTCTCTTCACCCTCCTTTTGAAGCTGTGTGTCAGACATCTGTCTCAGTCGCTTTGGGGGTGTGCCCTCTTTCTCTTCATCGCTGCTGCAGCTGGATATCTCACCAGTTTCAAACAAGATATCTGTGATATGGTCCAGAGTTTGATATGAGAACTGCTGGTCTCTCTTCCTCTGGTACTCTTCGCTCCTCTCCCTCAACCTTTGGGTTCGCATCATGCTATGGTACCAGACAGAGTCCACACCTTTGGAACAGAACATCCTTCGCTCTGTCTTCTGGTCTTCATAGTATTTGTGCTCCATCTCACTCATGCTTACACACCACTCTTTCTCCAGTGATTGCCGCCGTATAGGGTCATGGGCAAATACATCAAAGAGCTCAGACTTTGTATGAAATAACTCTTTGTATTGTTGAACAGCCAGTGAGTCTTCTTTCCCTGTCTGTCCATACCTCTTTCTGCCCTCACTGAACTGTTTCCAGATCCTTTCTACCTTCCTCTGGATGGTGCTCAAGGAAACACAAAACACAGTGTCGTGGTAGTACTTGGCGTAGACCTGTTTTGCCACTTCCGTGCTGCCATGGCTGTAGTCACTCTCCCATTGCCCATCTCCAGGTGGTACCGTATCATGCTTATGACACTCGGCAGTGTGGGGAGTTTTGTGGGTGGTTGGAAGTTCTTGGAGGGAAGAAAGTCGGTATCTGCATTATAAATGTTTCCGGTAGATCTAGTTTTGGACATGTGTCTGGGCTCTGCTATGCTTGATGATGTATGTCATCAGACTGATGTGACTTCTCTGAAAAAGATTAATATTCTAAATTAGATTAAGTTACAAGCACTAGGTCTAGGAGAGTGTTAATTACTTCAGTGCGGTCTACTAATTTAGCTTAATGTAACAGTTAGCTAAGTAATTACTGTGTAATATAGTTAGCTGACTAATTTGAGCAAAAACATGTGAAATCAACTGTTGCATTAAGCTAGCTAGCTAGTTTGAGCTACGTTCTTAACAGCCAGAAAGCTAAAAGTATGACTAATATTTGATGGAACCTGACACAAACCAAGCTAAATTATCATATAATATAATAATATAATATAATAATTTTGTTAAAAAGGAAAAAACATACCTGCGACAACTCTGTTTAACTTCTTGTCAGATGGTGTGTTGAATATGATCGTCTGCTTGGGGATTTCAACGGTTTGCTTGCAGTCAACCAGGAGCCACAATGCATTGTGTAAATGTACTTTGTTACATTAGAACTTTGCAACATCTGACAGGTGAACCAAAGTGTTCTCTTAAGATTTTATTTTATTTTTAATGATAAAAGGGGGGGAAAAACATGTCCGATTTAGTATATTTCATGATAGGTACCAACTCCAATACAAAATATGACCCAATGCACCATCCCTGAAGTGGGCGTAATCATTTTCCAATGTTTTATTTTAGGCCATTTATCCCCCCCCCTAGGAAATTCAATAGTAAGTAGATTTATCAGGTGATTTAACTATTGAGTATAGTTTCAGAGAGGATAAAGTAAAATAATCTCAGCTAATTTCCTATTTAAGACCTCAGCCAATGCTTCACTCCATGTACCTAATGTGTGAGTGTGAGCCCACAAATCAAATCCACACCTACTTCCCCCTACAGCAGGGGTGGGGAACCTTCGGCCCCCGGGCCGTATACGGCCCGCGAGACCATTTGGTACGGCCCTCTAGGTCATTTATAAAAGCACGCAAAAAAGAAAAAAATGAAAGAAATCTAGACCGCAAAAAAATTAAACAAGCGAGTGCCTGTTTTTCCTGGCCACGGTCAGGGTCCTTGAACACAACACGAGCCTAATGTGTCATCACGTGGTATATGTCTCGTCTGACAGGGGTGTAGTGCTGACGGAGAGCACCAGAACACCGCTCCGGCACTTCCAAAAATTGCAGTAGCCTACCCATAAGGAGCCGTACACATGCCGCAGTTGTTGCGTGGCTGTGTCTTAGTTGTAAGCCCAGTGGCGATCTGTTCATGACTGTCATACTGATCATAAAGTCAATAACTTTGTTGTTATTAGCATCTGGTTAGCTAGCTATGCTAACGAATATAAGAAGCTTTTTCTCCAACCAGTGAGGTAAAGGCACATCTTTATCATCTTATTTTTTTATAATAATGATCATATAAAGTAAACAGGTATAAAATACTATATAACGGTAAAAAAAGGTTGTTATTAATAAACAAGAATACAGTTTGAAAGGGGAGTGATTTGTAAAATGTCCATAAAGAAAAAGTAAATCTGTTTACAGTTCTGTTTCATATGGGTGTTGAGAGATGTATCCATAGAGCTCCTAATTTTGCTCTAAGTGCACCAGATTGATGCTTTTAACTTCAACATTTAAAAAAAAAATCTTCCCGGGGGAGCATGCCCCCCGACCCCCCTAGAGGAGGTTAGGTCCCCCCCCACTTAAATCATGTCCACATGGATAGGAAACTAAATACATTTGCACATATCTTTCTGTTTTGGTGTTCATGTCACAACCGTGCACGTGCATGCATCATCATGGTAAAATATCTGGATTAAGAGGTTGCTTTTTCTTTGCACAGCATGAAAGAAAGGCCAAATGAAAGGGCTGTGATTTTAGTTTTTTTAAGCAGAGGTCAATCATTTGTACGGCCCTCGGAGGATGTTGAAAAAATTTAAATGGCCCTTGAGAGGAAAAAGGTTCCCCACCCCTGCCCTACAGCATCACCATGCACCAACACACCACACACATAAACATACACAGACCACACACATTACCTTCGGTAAACGGTGAGATGTTAGCTGAGTTCTGTCCCCGAACAAAATGACACCTGCTGTGTAGTGATTTAAATTTAGTTCACAACGCCGAATTTGTCGGCAGCAACATGAAACACGCCTTCAATTATCTGGCAAAAAAGATCATAACAATTTGCCAATTAACGCATATTCCCAGTTATACTGAACTTTCATTTCCTGCAACTTTGAGAATCTTGTGACTGACAAAAGTGTCTAGAAATGTTTTGCATAAATCGTTAAATGCTCGATAAAGAAAATGAAACTTCAGACACTTGAAACATGTAGTCACGTACCTCCCCTGTCAACCACTGGTGGTCGAAGTGAGCATAGCTCACAGTGGCGGATAAGTAAGATGCGTCCTTTCATCTGTGAGGGGAGCACTGCCACGACCACCTCGGTGTCCTTTTTTTTCCACAGCCAGGTCAACTGCAAGTCAGGATTGAGGGGAAATAGATGCAGTCTGTTTAATATGGACACTTGAGGAATCCTCCGGTATCACTCTGGACATTTTTGTCCCTAATGACTAATTAGGGTAGTGCATTTGAATGATACCAGAGGGTTAACAATCTTGAATTTTTGGGTGGAGGCCTTGTTTTTGTATATGCAGCATCAAAGCTACATACACAGAATATAATTAAACTGTCCATGTTTATGCATTTAACCTCAGTCCCTTTTAGAGTTTTCACTAAATGACATTAAACAGGCTGCTCAGGAACAGAAATTGTAATTGCAGTTTCAAGTCTGATTTAGAAATCTAGTTTCTGTTATAAGTTTGTATGCTGTATTCACATTTACATTTTTCATCTTCATATTCTCCCCCTACAACATGCATCAATCATCTTGGGTTATAATACTTCATGTCCTTTTTCCTTCACCTCACTCTTTACTAATTTAATCCATGCTTTACTTTCTGACAATATTTACTTATTCCATTGTTACAATTAAAATGCTGGAGAACAATTTACACACTTTGAACATAGTAAGTCTTAGAGAAACTCACATTTCCCTGTGCATCTTTTTCCTGTTGGTCCACTTTTCTTTTCTTCACCTTTGTGGCAGGTGGGCTCTTGGGGTTGGGTAGTGTTTTTGGTGGATTGAAATACTTGGACTTGGTGTGACCAGCAGAACTTTCCCGCTTGTTCCACTGTTCCTCATGGTCATCATCTGGCCTGCAAGGATGTCCAAAGTTTTTGTCCAGAATATGCATTGGCAGATTGTGTTGCTCAATGTGCTCTATATATCTTCCTTGTATTGACGCAGACATTTTGGAGATGAACTCTGCTGGTCTCAGCTAGTTTTTTTTTTAAAGGATGGAGTGTTTGACCAACCCAAACCAGAGCTCAACATGGCAGTTGGTATCCCTGGTTTTATGACTTCCATCTTTTTTAGAGGTACCTTTTCTATGTCTTGAGAGACCCCCAAGCAACAAACCACTCCACAATGGGAAGATCCCCATGTAGTTTGACAGTGCATCAATGACACCAGGACAGAGGTAGTGGTTTTTTACATGAACAGCATCGTCAGACAGAATGTCACAATCTGCTTGGTCCCGCCTGACTTGAAAAGCTTGTGTAAAAGGGGACTTTCCAATAATGCGCATTTTTTTCCATTTTGCTTTCCTCCTCTCCCATTACATGTCCACTTTCCTCCAGTTTCACGTCCCGAGTTTGCAAAATGCACTTGTCGAGATACATTTTGCTCTATTTCACCGAATGAGTGTACTCCTCTGCATCAAAAAGCGCACACATATGATAAAAGATGTCAAGGGCTTCCTGCATACTTGTGCAGTTCAGGATGTACGCAAAACAGTATGTTGCATATTCCTGTGTGCCTCTGTCTACAGTTTTTTTTCAAAATGCTTGTGACACAGCCTTCGTGAGATGAGCAGAGCACAGATGCAGCACAGTGAAGTTAGGAATCAGTTCAGTTTGTCCAGACACTATCTCAAATGCTCTGTCAAGGTACACTGACATATTTTCCCTGTTAAAATACAGAAGCACACTGTTTATCAGAGCCCAACTATAATCTGCCTCAACCTGTGCTATCTTTCTTTTTGTTGTGTAAGACAACTTTCTTTTAAATTCCATGAGCCAATGGAATGGCTGTTGGTGATGAGTTCTGTGACAGGCAAGGGAGGATAAAAAATGGAATGGAATAAAAAGAGGTATGTCCTATGCAGCAAGTGTAGTTATTTGACCCAGCACTGATTTTGAGTGATTAGGTCACATGACCTCGAAGGTATTGAGGCAATATGCACATTTTTCTATCAAAAATATTAATATAAAAAGTATTAAAATGCAATAAAAAGAGGTGTGTCCTATGCAGCAAGTGTAGTTATTTGACCCAGCACTGATTTTGACTCATTATGTCACACGACCAGTGTTGGGCAAGTTACTTTTAAAAAGTAACTAGTAGGGATGCTCCGATCGCCAATTTCGGGGCCTATCGCCGGATACCGATCGCCGATTCGATCAAGTGGGCGGGGCCTAAATGGAAGATTTAAACATCACTTTAAATCTTCCATTTAAAGTGATATTTAAAACTCAGTTAATGGGGCTCATTCACTGGAGCTTCCACAAACAACAATCAACTTAATTATTACATTCAAATGATGTACATTATTCAAGTTTACATTCACTTTGGATAATAACACGGGACAAATGAGCGGAAGCTCTCTCTTTTCCTCTCTGCCCCTCCTGACAGACTGTCAGTATCTCATGCAGCTCACTGATCCAGTAATGAGTGACCCGACAGTGAAGAATAAATATATTTATAATAACTAGTTTAGCTTGTTCCAGAGGTAGATAAAATAGCTAAGTAGGTCTAACTCTTGTGTGTTTTTGCGCCGCTCACCAGTCCGTCACAGCGGGTGGAGCTGCAGGATTTCTGCTTCACACACACACGTTGCATTCCGCTATTTTACTGTCTTTTTCGGACACCTTAAAATACTGCCAGACCGGTGAAGCCATTTTGGCGAGCTTGTTTTGCCGCACACAGAAAAGTGTCATGTATTCGGCTCTCGCGATCGGCATGTTTAGAGAGCACCGATCGATCGGTAGAGAGTGAGTATCGGCCGATCTCGATCGGAGCATCCTTAGTAACTAGTAATAGTTACTGCTCTCAACAAAAGTAACTAGTTACTTTATTAGTTACTACATTATAAAAGTAACTAGTAACAAGTTACTTTACTTTAAAAATAATAACACTAAAAGTTTTTGTGTTGTTCTGTGGCACAGTAAGAGAAAAGACAACTCCTTATCATTATGAAATGTAGTGGAACAATAAAACACAAAAGATATGTTTAGACATTTTGACAGGTGTAGTGCCGAGAGATAGGGAGTTGGAGGCGGTGCAATGAAGGTATGAAGCTGGCTTTATACCTTCTCGCAGCCCGGGAAGACAAGAGAAAGAAGCCAGGAGGGCACACAATATATATAGTTAACCACATATACAGTATGTCCGTGCGGAAACAATACCCCCAACCTGTAGTTCCATGTGTGAATTATGTGTCAGTGTGTTAATAAGTGATCACTACACAAGCCCCCCCAGAATTCAACCATGGACACAATCCTCGCGTCCGGGAGGAAGCACCACAGGGGCCGAGGAGGGTGGGGCCGCAGGCGAGGGCCGGGCCACGGAACGGACCGTCGGAAGGGGGCCGCAGGAGAGGTTAGGGGCCCCAACGAGGGCGAGGCCACCCCCCATCATTTAGCATGTGGCTAATATACCATTTACTATAGAGGTGAATTTAGTAGCGATATCACACGGAGTGTTGCACACCGAAACCTACTGATTTTAACACTACAACTACTGTATAGACGTCGAGATATTATTATTGCTGAATATTAAATGAAGGTACAGTTTATTTGAATACGTTTGTTTACAGACGTGGGTAGCATGAGACAACATCCGGAACTACCAGAAATGAAACCAGCCGTGAAGTTTTTCCTGTATTGAGTATTGATTACAGTGTTCAAAACCATATTAAATGAAAAGTCATGAAAGAGATAAGGAGGAGAAAAGGCGTGTTTAGTTATATATGTAATGTACAATGTCTGAGTCCTCTGTTATGCTCAACAACGAACAACGAACACAGCATAACAACAGCAGATCGGGCAGAGCTGCAGATCGGGTAGTCACAGGCAATGTGGCTGAGTTGTGTGCGCGTTCTGGAAAGTGAGAGAGTAAGCTACTACGGAGTCCCTTAAAGGTGACTGCCGGTTATTACCCGTCCCCTTGTGTGTTATGAAGGTTTTTATGCATGTAAATGGTGTGCAGAGTCAAAACCCTCAAAGTACACCATGTAGGGAGTAAAACTCTAAAACAGAAAATATCTCCCCAAAACGCCTCGTTGGAGATACGTCATTGTCCATTTGATTCTTCCGGGTACATCATGATGTCATGTGGTCCCCGGAACGAAATGGACCAATCCGTGGAGCCGTTACGTTACGTCCGCGCAGCCGTTACGTTACGTTAAGCCCCCGCTGATTGGTCCAAATTGACCAATCCACGGACTTCCTCACACACTCAGTGCATGCAGCTCAGCTGATTTCTCCTCCCTGGCTGCAGGCTGATAACAGACAGTTGGGATTGCGGCGAAATTCTCTCTGCAGACCCATTCTCACAGCGTTTATCAACCTTTTTCTTACTCAATATCAAGCCACACTTATTGTTGTGACTTTGTGTGTGCTCAGGGTGAGTTTGGCTGTGTTTGGCTGTGTTTCGGAGCACACTGGGCTCACAGGGAGGGGGGGGGCAAGAGCTGCAGCGAGCCGTTTAGTGGAGAGAGTGAATACACATACTTTACAGAGATGCATATGCGAAACCAATGTGAGTTTGGAAAATTGCACAGTATAAATCTATTCTAGTAGACCTCAACAATGGAATTATGATCAGTGGAAATGGCCATGACATGTGACCCTTTTAAAGCAAAACAAATCTGCGGAGTCTAGAAATGTTTTAAAATCGCGATTTTTCGGTTCAGCCATTTCACAAACCGTAGGAAAGTAAAAATGCAAATTAATCGTGAAAACCGAAAAAATCGCCCAGCCCTACCTGCAGTAAGTCATTCAAACAAGCTGCACCTTTACCAGCTTTGAGAACACTTTCATGATCAATCATTATAAAACATATCATATATATTATTCTGAAATTGACCAATCTGCACAACGACTACTTTTACTGTCGCTACTTTCACTATATTTTGATGAGAATACTTTTCTACTTTTACTTGAAGAACATTTTGAATGCAGTACTTTTACTAACAGAGTATTCCTACACTCTGGTACTTCTACTGTAAGTACAATACCTGAGTACTTCTACTTTTACTCAAGTACAAGATCTGAGTATTTCTGCTTTTAATCAAGTACAAGATCTGAGTACTTCTACTTTTACTCTAGTACAAGATCTGAGTGCTTCTACTTTTACTCAAGTACAAGATCTATACTTATACCACCTCCGTTTATAGCCTATGAAAAAGGCTAAAGCTAACGTTAGCAGATACTGACAATGTATGCTAGCTAGCTAGCTCAACGATAATATTGCGACAGAAAAACGTTTCAGTGCACATCACGCTCTGCGCTCCGACAGGGAGCTCTGCTCTGAACACCTGAACGGCCCGTTCTAACAGCTGTTCACCAGCGGTCCAGTCTGTACCACAGTGACTCCGGACCGCACAGTTAATATTAACGAACGCACCCGTAGGTAATGTGGCTGCTGAAGCTAGACCATCATCGCGGAGCAGCAGAGCCGACAGGCAGGAAGACTCGAGCACACAGCTCGCGCTGCATTATAATATATAAAAAAAGAACACCATGCGTATCATGATGGCACATAACAGCTCGCGGCCGCAGATTACTCCGGGTCCCAGACCTCCCCCATACCCCAAAAATATTTTTATTGCAGATCTACATGAATCACACAAACGACCTATTTTGGATTCGAAAGGTGAGTGATTTTCATGCCTGTAAATGGCTTCCTGCGAGACAATGTATACACTTTATGCAACCTTGCACACACGCGTGTTGCCCTTCTTACCCTTGCTACAACACCGGCATCCATTTTAGCAATAGTGGAGAAGAACCAGGTTTTTTTGCTTTGTATGTCCGGGGCGGAACATTAATGTGATTGGTTGTTGGTCGCGGTGCTCGAATAAAATCCCCAAGCTTCAGACACGCCCAGCTCCAAGCTTTTTTTGAAGCTGTAGTGTGGACAGGCCGTTAGTGCAGTGTAAACTTCACGGGAGAGCTCAGGAGGCGGTTGCTGCTCTTTGCGCTAGACAGCCTAAGTTATGACTAGTGCTGCGTCTAACCAGTACTGGACTTGTAAAACGTTTCGGTTCATGTCCGGTTAAAACGGGAACGTCGGGAACTGGTACTTGGACTCGCAAAAAAAACTAGCACTTACGTATATTCTGGTGTATGTGGTTATTTAAACATTCCCTGATAAACGTTATTCAGCGTCAATAAATAAGTGCTAATCCCAGTGTGCTCAGTGTACAACATCACATGTCATTTCACCTTCGATTCACGGTTTGAAAACGTAGCATTTCACCACATGCTAATGCTAACCGGAAGTGAATAATTTTCAGAATAAAAGTATTAAGTTAATAGTGTGAACTTCCGTTTTTTTCAGAATAAAACTGATTTAATTCAAAATTACGCCATATCAACATTGATTATAATTTCTAACAGTATGTACTGTATAATGTACACATTGTAGTTGTAGAAAATACATGGTGTACAGATAGTACAGTACACTCTGACTGTACAATCACTACAGTGTATACTGTATAGTAGGTGTGTAACAGTGTAATGCGTATAGTATACTCTACACTCTACCTTTCAGCAACATTTTAGGGATTTAGGCTCAGTCAGCTCAGCGACTGTTTGGTTATTTAATTTGGTAAATTAAATAAATGTTTGAACTTTGTAGTAGTTCACTGTAGTTGCTGTCATAAGTCATTTGTAGACTAAGTGGCAAAAAGTGTTTTTTTTACATTTGTACTTTGTAGAGAAATGTCGACACAAGTTGGAAGGGAGCACAATAAACCTGATGAGTTTGAATTTGAGTTGATTATGAGTTAATTTTCAATTGATAATTAGCTCACTTTAGTTACTCACACAACTTGACACAAGCCATGGGTTCAGGTCCGGACTTATAAGTCCGGACTCGCATACACATGCACGCCGTACCAACGTGCACTCCCATACTCACGTGCACGCTCATCAATTTAACATGTATTTTGGTCATGTTTGAGCACATGCTTATGCGCACACATCTATTCCCATGTACATGGCCATGTGCACACCCAGACCCCGTACTCCAGTGCACGCCCGTACTCACGTGCACACCCATACCCACGTGCACACTCATCGATATACAATTTTGATCGAAAACAGAGTTGGAATAAATAAATACTTGAATGAACTGATTGCATGTTAACCTATAACAACATTAGAATAATTTGGCACAAAAGTTAATTTAGAGAAAGAAGCTGCATGTGAACAACAAGCAACAGAACAGATAAATATACTACACAATATAAAACAAGCAACAGAGTAGCTAACAATACTTAAAACCAATTTGAAATATATATGTACAGTATTTACAGATGAATGACAGTGTTGATGTATTATGCACTCTCACTCATTAAGGATGAAATGCTAAGGGTTTGGGGCAGGTGATGTCTTTGGTTTCCTCAGTACAGAACTCTCTGATCTTCTCAAAAAGATACCACTGCCGTTTTTCATCAAGCCCAGGGGGAGTCAGTTCAGTGGGACGTGCCTCCTGGTCAGTAAAGCACCCTGTTCGTAGCAGCATGAATGACTCTTCTTCTTTACCTTCAAAATCCTTAGCGTAGACCACTCCAGGCTCGGCACTGGTGAAGCGTAGGTGATGGTACCTCTTGATACCTGGAATTGGTCTGAAGCTGGGAGCAAGGAGGTTGTGCCAGTCGTCTGTTTTGACGAAGGTCTCCCTTGACTCATTGCCAACCAGCTGGGGGATGTTAACTCCAGTGACGGTACTGGACCTGATGTCCTTCAGGCAGGACACTGGTGTGCACATTTGGTGTGGCCAGCAATAAGAAAGTTGAGGGGGATATCTTCATGGAGTCCCACCATGCACCGCCAAACAAGGTACCAGAGGAGGTATCTGTTTTTGTTCTGACCAGAGCAGTTGTCACAGTGCAGGTGAACGTTTTTCTCCCCAAGCCCATACTGGGAGAAGTGGTGGAGGTAGGCAATGACAGCATTGGAACCGTTGCTGCTGCAATGAGCCTCATCTATGAGGTAGTTTACCTGCTGAGGAACACCTTCACAGCAGACACCAAACAGTCCACACTTCCTGGGAACCATAAAATAAATGGGCCCGGGCTGGAGAGGGTCATTGGGGTAGTGGACCTGTAACACCAGACCAACAGATGAATTAACTAATGAGTAATCTATACTCTAATTCTAAAAATGTGTGAATATACATATTGATACATTCCAAACATTCTGGATTATCACAGCATTCATCACATTCATACACCTCACCTGCTGTGCATAGTCAAAGCTGTAGTGGATGGTGATGTCTCTGCTACAGGGTTGGTTGGGTCCTAATTTGACACCCACCTCTCTAGCTGTTTCTTTACAGCTGGCGAGCATCTCCTGGTAAGCCTGACGCTCCACCCCCACGGTGCGGAGGTGTTCTTCCTGCTTCCTGAGCTTCGCTGACTTGACACAGTCGGGAAGGTTGGAGCTGCGCTAGATGGCAATGTTGTTTTTTCTGACAGAACCAACATAGGTCTGTCATCGGCCTCCCAATAATGACACTGGGAGTCAGCTCCTTCCACAGCTTCATAAAGGTGCTGTTGCTAGCAGCACGGTGACCTGGAAAGGTGATTAAAGACAAAGATAGCATTGTTATATTACTCATCATTAGTTTTCCATTGAGGCTTCTGCGTGTAAAAAAACCCCAAAAAAACAAGATTAAGATATAAGAAAATACCCACCCTTCTCCTGCATCTGGACCTTGTATTTCCGCCACACAGAGGACTTGGTCTCAGTTGTTGGTAGAACACTGATGTCCGTCCTCTTAAACCCTGAAATCCGTCCAGGAAGTGGCATGGCAAAGACATCTGCGAAGTTGGTAATGAACCGTACAATTCACTGGATGTCTTCAAAGGACAACACCCTTTTGGTCACCACACGACCACCACGTCTCATCCTTGGGGCCAAGCCATGTTCCTTGTAGAACTTGATGATGCCTGTCAGCTTGTCTTGAGAAATTCTGGAATGGTTTAAAACATCAGTCTTTGATATGGCTTTCTTTAATGTATGCACTGTAGTATATACATTGTCGTTGTATTTTTTCATTATGTAAAAGCATGTGTATATATAATATTTATTTATTACTATTCTGCTTCTATTCAGTTATTGTCAAACTCAGTTCAACTCATGCATGGCTTATTACCACTTCATTTGAAAATAGTAACACTACCAAAACCGAAGTAGCCTTTTCCAAAATCAAACTCACCCATGTAGAAACTTGAAAGTCTCCCGGCAGATTTTGTGCCCATCTAAGAAATAGGATGTTCTCTGCTGTTTCCGCTCCTTTTGGTGTCCTCTCTTTGCACAAGCGGTCTCCTTGGAGAGATTTATGTTGGAGCTTATCTTTCCAAGTAGCACCAAATGCTTTTCACCTAGAAAATCATATAACATTGCATAATGTGTTGTGTCAATCACTCATCACACACAACTTAAATCTTTAACGTGTAACAGAACACACAGGCCCACCCCACACACATTGCCTATAGTATTATGTTAAACACACTCCCATCTATTATAAAGGGTAATAATAAGTACAGGCTAGTCTGGCAGATAGCCTGTACCCACAGGCTGGCAGTGACTGCAGAGTAAACTGCTCTCACATGAGATAATACATTTGTAGCTGCCTATCTCTGCACATCTTTAGATAATTAGGCTGGGGCCACATGTGATTTAAGGGGTATACCAAAACAATATGTCTCCCCATGTGGATAAAATGTAGGGTTGAAACATTTATGAAAATGTTCACCACCATTATTTTTCAATGAGTATTAGCCAACTTTAAAGAGCCTGTGACACCTTCCCAACAACTGTTGTGCAATGAAATATTGGGCTACTAGTAATCTCGAACCGTCAGTTTAAAAAAGAAAAAGCGATACCGTTCCGTTAAATATCAATAATTTCGAACATCGCGGGGAAATTCCTTGACTCGTTTTGGGGGAAGCCGGAAGTGACGTCAATGCGGGAACGCTTCGAGAGCCAAACACGGACAAAGTGTGTTGTCATGCGTAGAAATGGTGAATTACTGAGATTAGGCACGTTAATAACGTTTTAATGAAGTTGACTACAGTATATTCATATTTGTCAGTGCTTTCATGTCAATTCGGCGACATAAACATAAATGATCGTGGTGAAGATGATGATTACATTAGGATTAAAAATCGGGAGTGAGAGCTGCTGAATTTCCTCCCGTCGGATGTGATATAAAAACAAATCGATTATTTTTGTGGTTGTAAACTCAAGTGGATGAAACTACATTTATTAGTGCTTTCATGTCAATTCGGCGAACATATGATACATTAAATGATGAGTGAGGATGATGATTAAAAATCGTTTGTTTGAGCCGGTCTGCATTTCCTGATGAGAAAACAAACCGATGCTTTTTGTAGTTGTAGTACACCAACAACATGGATTAAACGTGTGTTTTTTTTTTACCACAATGTTGGGGAAATTAATGGATAAAATGCACGGATTATTATTATTATTCCCACTCCGATCGGGACACTAGGTCCACCGTTTCCCCGCAGCGAGGCTCCCCCCGTTGACAGTTTACGTGGGCTGGGTGCAGTGGCGGACTGGCCATCGGGACGAATCCCGATGGGCCGGTACCGAAGTGGGCTGGTCGGATAAGTAACTAGCACATCCCCCATAGGCGGCGCGTGAGGCTCAGGTTTGAGAAGGCTAAATAACTTCTTTTACCTGACGCTGCCCGCCTCCGGCGTCTATCGAAAAGAGATCAACTCAGTGTGCGGAGTTTAAATCTCTCAAGTCATATTACAGGATAAACAAAATACATTTTAAACTGCCGTATGCAGAGAAGACGCCGACGTGTCGCACTTATCATTCATATTACATCATCAATCAGATCATCGATCATATAATATATCATATATTTCCTTATCTGAGTCAGCTTCTCCAGCCTCATCTGGCCGTGCAACACTCACAGTGTCACAGACTGGATGCAGAAGTATTATTTAACACATTATGTTGACGAAACACTCGAGACAAATGTAATTAAAGTCAGATCCACTCGTGTCTTAGACGTGAACGCGCTCTCAGCTGGAGAGAGAAACCCTGGCTTGATTTACCGAGTTGATAACCAGCGTCGTAGGACCGCTTGGCGAGATCTCGTTTGTTAGTTTGTTTGTTACTCAAACATATCCAGGGTCTGTTGAACTGGCTTCGTAGTACAGGGCACAGGTGGCTAGCAGCGCTAATGTCAAAGACACAGACATTATACATTATACTTGTATTTTACCAGGATGCAGTGACACAAATATTTACATATTTACATTTACTATCTACAGCACCCTGACATCCCCCACTCCCCCCGTTGACAATTTACTAGCGGTACCGAAGTGGGCCGGTCGAGAGTCCCGGGATGATTTTTAGTCCCAGTCCCACTGGCTACATGACCATATGATCGCCCATATTGACGCACCTCATTCCTAAACTTCTAACAGATACAACATAAACCGATCCTTCATTCTCATATGAGCTCTCAGACACGTTCAACATTAACCTGTCATCGCTGTCTGAGCTTGCTGCTGTGTGCGCCGTCGTGCGTTTACATCTGACTGGATATATATATAAAGGTTTACATGCAGATGCTGGGATCCTGGACGGTGCAGCTGGAGCGCTGTGCCCGCAATGACGTCACCCATCATTTGGCGGGACTTGAAGAATCCGCGAGAAGATCCAGAAAATTGTCAACATTGAAGGCAGATTGATGGTTATCAAAGTACAAATATCCAAAATCAGTTCAGTAACGGTTTTCAAGGGGACAATAATACTCATTGATGGGTTTGGATGATGGGGGAAAACCATGTCACAGGCTCTTTAAGTTGTAGGTGGTTATGTGAGCATTATTTTAATTGTTATGTTTCTAACACTAACCCATACTCACACACACATGTTACCACAGGTTTTAATATCTCTCTCTCTCTCTAAGGTATTTAAATAATATAACGTTACTTACCATTAGTCATTTAATTAATTTGGTCTCGTCTCTTGACCATCTCCTCAGGGGTGTAACGGGTATAACAGGGAACTCCATCGTTAAATGTACAGCTACACCTGTAGTCACGGGCCCTCTCAATCTCTTGAGCGCTGTTCTCGCTCACATAATGCCGTACGGACTGAAGTGTCTCAGCCACCGGGTCGTTCAGCAGTGGTCGCTCCTCATCCTCTTCAGCATCCGTGGTCTGAGGGCTGCTGTCAGTGTCAGGGCTGTCTGACTCTGACTCTGCACCCTCGCTGCGAGGGGGACCCAAGTTCCCATCAGCAAAAACACGTGGGTTTGCTATCCTGGCTCCAAAATGGTGGAATGAGCTCCCCATTGAAATCAGGACCGCAGAAAGCTTACACACCTTCCGGCGCAGACTGAAAACTCATCTCTTTCGACTCCACTTCGAGCGATAGAATGACTAACAAAGAACTGCTAACAGAGCACTTATATACTAATAAAGGACTGGCTTATCTATAGCCAGTTGAGCAGCACTTGAAACGATTGGCTCTTTGAAACCTGATGTTCTTATATGATTCTGTTTTCCTCAAGGTTGTGTCTTCCTGGTCGAATGTACTTATTGTAAGTCGCTTTGGATAAAAGCGTCAGCTAAATGCAATGTAATGTAATCGGAGCCGGATAACGGGGCAACTTCAACCGGTGCCGTCAAAAAGTAATCAGTGATCAGCCGAACCCATTGCTCATCAGAGGCTGTCCCTCTCACAATGTTGGAGTTCAACAGTCTTGCGATTTGCTATTCTCTGGAATCCATCGATCTGATTAGCGGCTAATAAATTGTCAAAGTATGGAGGAAAAATATTTTCGTTTTACTGGGGGAAGGTCGCGAGGAATGATGTTGGTTTATATAGTGTGTGTTTGTGTATTTTTGCGTTTGTGTGTATTGTGTTTGTTTCCCGGGGAAAACACTCACAAGAAACACCGGCTGTTGTTATGCCAGCTGTGACGTTACGTTACTCCGTTCTCCGCTTGTAATTATGCCGTTACAAGCTTCAAAGTTATATTTATCATCTGAATTTGCCAAGACTTTGTTTAATTTAAATCAGATGAAAACAAACTGTAACGGACCCTGCCGTGTTATCTATGATTATTATACTCTTACGTTCATAATTTCAGCCGGAGGGAGGGGGGGCGGCGCTGCTGGAAGAGCAGATTGCGAGTGAGAGGTGCTTGTCTTCGTCCCTTTACAAACTTCAAAAATGTATTTATCGTGTGATTTTGGAAATAAAAGTTTCATATTCTGAAAGCCAAGACTTTGTTTGTTTAAGAACAAAACACCCAAACCCTGAAAAAATAGTTTTTTACGTAAATCCACGTTTATTCTGAAATGAGCCGTTGCGACTTCCGACTGATTTCGATAGAGCGGGTCACATATAATATGAAAAACTGAGAGTCCACAGATTATATTGGTATACATGTCATCCCTGTGCGATCAAAACTCACCGTTCTGTATGGTACATTGTACCTTGGAAATCAATAGCGGGTAAACTTTACCCGTTGGCAGATATAGGTATACAGCTACTTCTAGTGTTAATGGATATGCAACTTTAAAATTATTAGTGATGCAACCTGTTTTGTTGTTTCCGTAAAAATATATTGCAACATGATCATATTCAAAGTATTCATTTAATTTGTATTATTATTTATATTATAAAAATAAATATTGTTTTATAATATATTAACACTGAACAACAACACTGTTCCATTGTGTGCAAAGTAGGCAGTTTTTGCAAGCAAAATTGGGAAACGGTGTGCAGACTATGAGAAAGATGTGACAAGGGGCAGAAAATAGAAAGATTAAAATGTCTGAGAGCGTCTGTGTTTTACCTGTGATTCCATCCGGAGGGCCGGCCATTTCTCTAAAAAAGTCCTCGACCAAGGGATTTTCCTAAACGATCTCCTGGCAACGAAGGGCAAAAGTCGTCTGCATGAGCTTTTCTATCAAGATGAGGTTCTTCTCACTTTTCTCAACTTCCTACAATGATAAATGATTGAGTCACAGACACATGGCAAAGGGCTAACTATTGAGTACTGGCTATGCTTCAAACGATAGTGCCTAAATAACTGAGCCTGGGTGTCTGACGAGACAGCACACCATTTGCACTTCCACGCCATTGAACCATTTCAACCATGCAACTTCAACAAAGCGTAATGATCGGATCTGTAGAAAGGCCAGTTCTGTTCAAGTTACCTTGAATCTTGAGTCTCACTGCTATGCACCAGCTTCACCCTACGAGCAAACATGCCTGTGTGTAAGCCTCAACGTAATTGTGGAAACCAGCTCTAGCTAGCTACTAGCTTAATTCAGGAATAACATCACATTTACAAGATAATAGCAGATAACATTAAGCACCAGTAACACACTTATAAACAGTAGGGCTGCCATTGACTAATAGGAGTTTCTAGCTAAAGTTAACATGCTGCTGCTCTGACGTTAACGTCCTTACAGTACTTAACCGGCAGTCCGACATTCAAAAAATAGCGTGAAGCAGGTGGTAACTGCGGCGCGGTGCACGTAACTCTGAATTTAACAATGGGGTCTAACGATCACATATGATCTTCGGGTGGTATATCCTTACAATATTATAACAAGAAAAACAGTTTTAACGACTTATTTTGGTACTTACAAGTTAAACCATGTGTGGAATCCCTTCGCTTACAAGAGCCGCCCTGTTGGATGGATTTTTCTCGATTTGTCGCAACATCATGAAGTAATGACGTCAGACGCTGCGTGACTGTTCACTCAGAAGCATAGCTCAGAAGTTATAATTCAAATTTGAATATTTACTCAAACTATGATCCACATCAAATTAAACAGCACTTTTCATTAAAATAACGTATACGTTTATTGTTCGGTTGACTTGATATTTGGTTTTGATTGCAGTACCCATAATCCTTATGTAGTAGTAGTACTGTTGGGGTTTACAGTGTGGACGTAGAGTCTGGGCAAGTCTGGGCTAGGGCTGCACAATTTTGGGAAAAAAATCAAATTGCGATTCGAATTGCGATATTTGTTTTTAAGCGACCCAACGGAAGTTTATTGTAAAATGCGGCCATAACTCCGGCTAGGAAGGTCGTATCAACGTGCTCCCGTCTCTAGCGCCCCGCAGCCCGAGCTACGAGTGAAAAAACTAAAGTTACATGAAACTTCCGTTGGGTCGCTTTAAGGTCAAGCTAACTACTAACCTGACTCGGATGGTTTGTTTCACCAAATCATCTAGGAAAGATCCATTGGAAGCCATTTGGAAAGGGCAGGCACTTTCAAAAATACTAGGCAGGTGATTGGATCAATCTGTCTATCACCTTCTATCATGGGCTATTTCAGAGAGCATTACCACATGATACAATCAAACTATTATCTGCTCTAATTCTAATGAAAGGATGTGAACTTAAAATATATGGAATAACAAATGTATTTGGAACAACATATTTATTTATGTTGTTTTTTTCAACAGCTGCCATTTTGTTTCTATCAACAAGTCTTAGACACAACTGTAAATTCACACAAATTGAACAATTTCAATAGGAAAATAAAATAGGACCTTTCTGCAAACAAAGTTATTCAAGTATGGCTCAGGAGCAGCATCTAAATATTGCACATACTGCAATGAATGTAAGTAAAGTGATAATACAAATAGATAAAGTGCAGAACAAATACAATTGTGATTCCCTGATATCTCTACTTCTCAAAACTAATTTTTATAGATTTTTTGTCAAGAAAACCAGCATGTCAACCTTTGCTGGTTTCAGACATGAACGCTGACATGTGACCACGTTGCCTCCAGCACTAAACACTCTTTCTGATGGGGAACTCGTTGCTGGGATACACAAGAATTTGCTAACCAGCTTGCTCAGCATGGGAAAGTTAACACGGTGTACCTTCCACCAGGCCAGGGGATCTTCCTCTCCATCGATGGTGGGAGTCATTAGGTAGGTGTTCACCTCAGCTTCTATTGCACCAGGGCCAGGGGGGCACAGCAGTGCTGCTCTTAAAGAAGCTGCCCAATGACCGCTTTGTCTTCTTCGAAGTGGATGGCTCTGCCTCTCCTGCACTCGGAAGCACGGCGTCTGTGGTGCTGGCTTGAGCCCTCTTCTCCTGCAAAACACAGATGAACGTAGAGATGAGAACTGTTAAGTTTTGCATCAATGTAATTCTGAGCAATTGGGCATTTTATGTAAACATTAAAACAATTGCCAATCAATTAAATCAAAATACAATATCATTGCATGTGGCATCTTGTGTTCACTAAACTGCACACAAATACAAGTTACCTTTGTGCCACCTGTTCCATTTCGATCTTCACTCTTGCTTTGATGTCTGGGACTTTCTCTGCGCTCATGTAGTCTGTCTTGAATCTTGGATCAATAGACGAAGTGATGTCCAGAAGCTCCTGTGTGTAGAATTATTAGAGAATAGTTAACTCAAAGAATCTACATTGTATGCCTCCAAGCGTATCAATTCCTTTCATCAATGCAGGCATGTTTTTCTAATAGCAAAACAATGATCTCAGAGACAATAAAACAGTTGAAACCTTATCAATTCCCATCCCTACCTGTGTGGCTGGGTCGCTGTATTTATTCTCCATGTAGCCAAGGACCAGTAACTTTATTTTCTTGGTAAGGGCCGTGTCCTCGTCCTTTGCAGCCAGAGTTGATGTTTTCAGGAGATGCAGGACTGGCTTCAGGTACGATACGCTTACATAAGCTTCACCAGAGAGGGCATCTGTGAACTCCTGGAGAGGACGCAGGGCATTGTTGATGGATTCAAGGACTTCGATGTCCTGCCAACTGGGGACCAGGTGACGCGTCTTCCTGTCTTCAGAGAGAACCTGAGACAAGGCCTTTCTCTGCTCAAACACCCTCCCGACCATTTTATGCCTTGAGCCCCATCTTGTTGGACACTCTGTGATCAATGAGTGCTCCGGCAGATGCAACTCTCGCTGGGCCTCACTCAGTGCGGCCTTCTTTTTCCAACTGTGTGAGAAATGGCAAACCAAAGACTTACAAAGTCCTGTTGCCTGATTTATACGGTCTTTCACGGTCTTCTCTTTCAGAGCATTTTCTGCAAAAAAATCATGAATTAATTAATAAATGAATGGTTTGGATAATTTTCGGTCATTCTCATACAAATGTGTGTGAAAATACAGTAAGAAAACAAATCTAACATATCAAAAACCATTTCACACAATAAAACTCAAACAATTTTAAGACCGAAAAAAGGAATATGCTGAAGCCAAGCCTTATTTTTTGCCTATCCTTTACTGTACAATACAATCTAAAACAAAACCCAGAAAATATCAAAGAAAGAAAAAAAAGACAAACCAAGCATTCATGCTAAATTATAATGTTGCATTATTTTACTCTTTGAGACTTTTCTAAATTTGAACAGAGAATTACACAATTTCAAATCATCACCAAGATGATTCCATATTTTTACTCCCAAAACTGAAACACAACAAGAATTAACATGTATTCTTGCTTTACAAACACATAACCCTCTTAAATTATAATGTCCTTCTATTAATTTAAACGTATTTAAAAACTATTTCTAAAGTTTTACTATCAAATATATCAGCACATTTTAAGGTGGAAGACTTTATGAAATAATGGATTGGTTCAATCAAAACATTATTTGAGTAAGGTACAGTATTGCATTTTTCAAATAGAAAATGTAATAACAATAATTATGGAACTGAGAGAGGTGAGAGAGGGAGACACACTTACCAATCGCAATATGCAGCCTGTGTCCAAAGCACTGAAGCCTTGTCCAGTGATTCAGTTCCACAGCTTTTACAACATTGGATCCGTTATCAGTGGTGATGCACGTCTGATCCTCTTCCTTCAGACCCCAGTTGGACAAGGACTCTCTTAGTCCTTGTGCAATATTCTCTCCCGTGTGGTCAGCAGGAAAGTATACCCTTTGCAGGCAATGACTCTTCAACTCAAAGTCGTCATTTATGAAGTGCACGGTGAGACTGAGATACGGCTCGGTCGTTCTGCTCGACCACAGATCGGTTGTTGTCGCATAGTACTCGAAATTTTTCAGCTCTGTCTCAAGTTTATTCCTACATTGAGTATACATTTCTGGAATGGCCACTTGACTAAAGTACGTGCGGGAGGGAATAGCATATATTTTATCCAGCGTTCGGATGAGTTTTTTAAACCCTTCGTTGCTCACAGTGTTAATAGAAACCATGTCTTTAGCGAGGTAGTGCGTTATCTCACGGTGCCTTCGTGAGCCCTTTTCATACGGCGTAACAGCCGCAAATGACTCTGAAACAGTAGCTTGCTTAGCGCTAGACTGGGCTACGGGACGAAACACTGCGTTTCTGGCTGTGCACTCGTCATATACCTGCCTGTGGTGCCTTTTCAAGTGCTGATAAAGGTTTGTTGTGTTGCCTCGGGATGTAGCGACTTTTCCCTGACATGTCGTGCAAAAGACCTGCTTTTGTCCCACATCTGTGGTCCTAAACCCGAAATATGTCCAGACCACTGAAGTGCTGCTTTTTTTCGGGACTAAATTATCAAACGTTTCTTCTGGCGTGGCTGCAGCCATTTTAGAGTGTTAGAAACGTCTTCACACGTGGGCGTTTCACGTGAAGTGTTGTTGTTGGGCGTATACTTAGTTATCTTGGGCCACTTCTGAATGGTTAACAATGGTTGGTACATGTGGAGCACAGCACTTCTGATTGGTGTGGATGATTGACACACAAGAAGAAAAATGTTAAAAATGTTAAAAAATCGCAGGCTTTGCGATTTGATAATCGCATCATCTCTAATCGCGATTTCGATTTAAAATCGATTAATCGTTCAGCCCTAGTCTGGGCCGCTTCAAGTATTCCACAAAAAATACAACATTAACAGTTCTTCAACATCTTCTTAAAAGGAGGCAATCCTCATGACACGCATTTTTAAATAATTATCATCCGATAAAACAGACTAGTCTCTGCCAGTCATTTATTTATTTTTTTAATCCGATGACGTTATCAGTGATTTTAAGCTGATTTAATTACCGAAATAACATCAACCCTGTGGGCGGCGCCATTTTGACGAGTCACATGACTTATTTTACCGGAAGTGACGTGAACTATGCGTTTGGTGTCGAGGACAAATTGACGTATGTGCTTTGTTCATGTTTTTTACTCTAGTTACTCTCACAATTCTATTGAAATATGCCTCATTGTATCGCAAAACATTGCCACAATTCGGATAGGAACAATCCACGGAATGCTCGGTTCCATCTATTGCCAACGGGTAAGCGTAGGAAGTACGTTCTGAGGCAGTGGCTAGCGAAATGTGCTCGGCCCGAACCGAAAGAAACACAGGCGCATGTATGCAGCGAACATTTCAAGTTTCCGGACGACTACTCAGAGTATGATGAAACATAAAATGGGATTTATAAATCAACCATTACTTAATGGGGATGCAGTGCACTGCCAATGCCAGCCAGCGTAAGCACATTACGCAGCAGACTTTACTTATTGTTTACTACGTAAGGAAGCAGGAATTGCAGGACACAGAGCAGACAGCAGATAACGGAATTGCAGTTTTATTGCTTATAGATTATCAGAACATTTCAAAGGGGACACAGTCACATTGGATATTAACCTATGGATTAACTACATCATCGTTGTTATCGTTGTAATGCAATTGAAGACCAGTTTAGACCAGGCAAAGACGAAGGTAAGCCTAGCGCATGTTATTACCTAGCGCCACTTGTTTTGATGTACGTTTTTGTTGATAACGTCGCGAGTTTCTATCTTTCAGTGTTGAGGTGAGCACCGTTAGATTCTGTGTCTTTACGATCATAAACGATGTGTTGGATGTGCAGCTAGGATAAGTAATAAGGGAGCTAGGAGTGATTTTCGGTGCAGTAATAGGTTAGCATTTTTCGCTCAGGCTAATTCAGAGGCTCACTGTTAGCATTGTGTGTTTTTTTTGAAGAAAAAAATGAAAAAGATCAGTTAAATTAGTTTTTTTCCCATTATATGGATATAAAATATTCATAGTTTATTAAATATTAGGGTTCCTTAGACGTTGTTTCCTGCAAATGACGTGATGTCGGCCCCGGAACCGGGTCCGTGGGGCCTAAGAGGATAACAGAGTATGTTTTTTATTTTTTTTACAGTTGTATTTGGATGGAATGAATACCTATAGTGATAATTCAAAGTAATACAATGATTTTTACAGTGAAAAAGGTCAAATGGAACTGATGGTTCCCAAATTACCCAGAGGTGAGTCTCATGCAATATCCTCAACGATTTTGTGTCTATCAGTAGACACTTGATGGCATGGTTGTTTTGCATCCAGTTTGGTCTGGATATCTTTGGTGAACGTTGGCAGGGTAAACACAGCAGGGAAACTCCCATATTCCTGACTGCAGGACAAAGAGGCATGTGATTAGCAAAGGACAAAAAAGCTGAAAAATATGTGAGGACATGTGATTATATTTAATCACATTATCATGTTATCGCTATGTGTGAGTGATATTTGATCATCCATGTAATCAATACCCCTTCCCATTCAACCACACACTCCCATGTCATTGTAAACACATGTTCCTGCTTCCCATGACTGATATTTGTATTCTAATTAAAGTGTCAACCATTTCCCCCCTGATTAGTTAATACATAGAAGTAAAGCTAAGACATGAAAGCTACAACAAAAGTTATCGTAAAAAATAAAAGCAGTTGGTTAGTATTGAACGTTCAACAAGGTAATGTCATACTTGCCATGTTGGAGAAAGACAGTCATTTGGCAAGATCTCAAAAGTCAGCGTTGTAGTTGGCTCTGGCTCCTTCAGCTGGCGTGCAAATTGTAGGAATTTTGCTTGCTTTTTGAAGGAACCTTCAAAGAGGTATGCGACCATCGTCTCGGTTAGGCCATAGGAAATTGCTTCCCCATCCACATCATTATCGGAAGACACAAATTATGTTAGCAAATCTCAATACACTTTTCAGAATGTAATCATTCCTAACCCATGCTGACATTATGTCGTTCCACATTCAAGTCAAATCCAATCTCATTGTTAGCAGTTCCAGTTCTAGTCAGGTTAGCAATACATTTGAGTTGATAATAGCCAAGTTTCCCGGGCTGATTTTTAGTCCCAGTCTGCCCCTGCATGTAATCAACATACACTAGCACAGCTGTACGCTATGGCTAACACTCTGCTAGCTACATGGATGGCTAGTTAATGCCCCTTTCACACCAATGCGGTTCCAGGGCCGGTTCGGAGCTAGAGCCTGAAGCGTTGGTCTAAAAGTAAGAACCGCATACTTCACGTTTACGTAGGAGTGGGGCGAGATTAACCTGAGCTAACAGTTTAAGTATGGCAAATACAAGTTGTAACAAGCAGTAGCACTGAGCAAAGTGACTAGAACGCAACCACACACTTATTAAAAAAAACACACTTTATAAAGTTAGGCAACACTAAATGAGGTTAAATTGTTAACATTGGTTCAGGAGCATGGCCACGCCTAAAACTCCGCCTCGAACCACGGCCACCCCTATTAATATCCGGCAAAACTTCCGGCCACTGCTTGTCTCCAAGCGGCAAACTCTGGGGAACAGCCGGGACGCCAATACGGAAGTGCCACACACTGCAGTTCATACATGGGCCGCTAGGGACTGGCTGCAGAAAGGAGCAATTTTCATAGACCCCCATGTTAAAATGCCCAACTTTACAGCAGAAAAAAAAATGTTTCTACCCATGGATGCAATAAATATTATTATCGATATAGTTAGATTCCACCTTCATGATTATGAATCTGTGAGTGAATTGTTTTCTAACACGACCCTTTTATTTATATTAGGTCTTAAAGTGTTTGCATAAATTAGGGCGTGGTCACTTTGATGGACACGTACATGCCTCACTGTCAGCTAACAGCAACTTGTCCACTCTGCTAGGCTACAACGTTAGTTAGTCATAGTACTGTACTTGACCCTTTAGCTTTAGCCGTGTTCGTGGTGAATGTGCCTTTTAGGGAATATTGTTACAAATACCAGACAATTAAAATGTCGTGCTGTGCGCTTGAATGTACTAACAGAACTTCCAAGAAGTCTAAAATGATAATATTATACATGTTAACCCCGTTCGCAGGTGTTTGTGTGCTTGGTAGCTTAGCTTGTTACTTATTAGCAAGCTAAGGACGTAACCCTTTGTGCATACATATACATTTTAGTTTATGATTCAGCCTTGGGTAAGACTTTTATAGGCTATGGCTATGAAGCCCATAACGCTAAACGGGAGCAAATGTTAGTAGTTAAATTATCCCAGTGGTGGCCGCCGGAGCTGGCGGAGCCGCAGGGGGCTAGCTCCAGCCGGCGTCCCGGAGCTGGCCCACTGCGGCTCCGTCGGGTCCGGGCGGTGGAGTCCGTCGTTATAACTGGAGATCAAGGAATGCAGCGAAACGCAGACTTAGTAAAATTCAGCCTTATCAGTTTGTCTGTTTTGCACATCCTCCTGTTAATATCTTTGGACGTCCTGCACTAAACTGTTTTATTGTAGAGATCACTACAGTATCTTCTAGATATTTTCCATTCTATATTTCTATCATTGACCCCTATTTTGTATGTAGGCTACTCTTAATATTTAAATGTTTTCATCAATAACTAAATAAATATAACTTATTCAACAACTACATTCAATAACGTGCTTTAACCACTAGGAGGTGCGGTTTAGACCAGTGGTCTAGTTAATAAAACATAATATCGTACATAATATGACTATTCACTTTATTGTGAGTTTAAAACAGAACGGTAAAGGAAAATACAGTTTCAGTCTCTCGATGTGAAGCGTATGCATTGTACCATGAACCTGTATAGACCTGTAACAGTCAACTGCATGAGGAGTTGGAAAGGTAGTTCAGAAAATCAGTAATATCTTTAAAAACTACAAAAAAGTCCCTTTCTATCAGCTGTGCACCGTTATGGTGTAAATACAGACTATCTACTAATTGGATCAAATATAAAAGTCAACCGAATTAGTGTTGATACTGCAAGGAGACGTATTGTGTGAAAAGAAATGGAAGATGTTGTTTAATTGTTGATATATTTATGGTCCACGTCACATATTCAGTTTTGAATACGTCACATCTCTTCCAGTTTGTCAAAAGGTCTTCTGATCAGGGCTCTATAAATACATATCTAGGGCAGATATGTAATATTTAATGCAGCCGAACCGTGTATTGCAATGCCGTTATGTGATGACTTTCAAAGAGAAAAGCAAGAACACTCGGAATAAAGTATTATTTTTTTTTTTTTTTAATGTTTTCCGATTTCATATCACATAAACACCGCATTGCGGCGTGATTTTAGCCTATCAAAACCTCTGAAAAAAGAAATGTGTCTCTCAGAATCGAAAGAGAATAACCTATGGGAAAAACACAAAAGCATTGTACACAATTTAAACCAATTAATGTCGTATAATTAACTAGGATAAACTGATGTTTTTTTAGTGGATGAGTAGTGCAGATATCACTGTTAAATCATTTGATCATTGGTTTTATTATGAAAACGGCGAGACCGGAAATACTGTTTTCAACCCGTAACTTTACATGGAAGCTTGCCGCATATACACGTTCTCCTGACGAAATCTCAAATCATCTTCGTAATATCTATCAAACTATAGATCCTACATATCGACTGGACGTGGATTCTAAAATATATACTTCTCGCTAGAAATCTAATCATAAAGCGTTTTAATGGCCAAACTATCCTACAATTTAGGATTTTACAGAGAGGGTTATTTGTGAATAAACAACCCTCTGTAACGTTTGCATTCAACGGGAGCACTCGAGGCCGACAATTTTCAAACGTAATTATAGGTCGTATTAAGCGCTTGAACAAACGACATATTTGGTCGTATGAGTTGGAGGACTTGTTGGCAGAATCCTATGGGTGACGTCACGGACACTACGTCCATTTATATATATACAGTCTATGCTTTCAACCCTCCCTTCTACCCTCCCTCCCTCTCCCTTCTACCCTCCCTCCCTCTCCCTTCTACCCTCCCTCCCTCTCCCTTCTACCCATACAGTTCCCCTTCCGACTCACACCGAGTGATACATCCATCCATCCCTTCTTCCCTTCATCCCTCATCCCTCATCCCTACATCCCAACATCCTCTGCCCGTCAACATTTATATTTAAACTGTGCATATTTATATACTGTATATACTAACATTTTAGTTCCAGGTATTGTCTGGGGGCCCGTAATCAGCCCAAGCAGATTATGCCGGAGACGGAACCCCCACTCTGCACGGATGTTATGATTGCTGTTTGTCTGCTCCTTAAATCAGCTGGGATTGTTTGCAGCTGTGTGCGTGATTATGCGAATGAGCTGTGTGGTTGCCCCAACATCATTAGTCCGCCTCTGAAGATGGGGATTGGATTGACGTTGTCCAATCGCAGCGCACAGCCGGCGCACACCTGCTGGGGAGGAGTAGACTTAATGTAGACTTAAGGCTGCAGACTTAATCACCACTCTGGAGGCTCTGTATTGTGGGACAGACGCCTCTCGCTACTTACTCTCGTTCTGTGGTTAACTTGTGTGGTCTGTGTCAGGTAGTGTGATATTGGGTGTTAGTAGTGCCTAGAGTAGCTTAGTTAGAGGTTAGAGTAGTCGAGGGTTTTGTGACTGTTGCCTTTAGTTTAGCTGTGTGTTTTGTATAAATTCCCGGTGTTAGTCTGTACCACTTTTAAAGTGAGGTTTTGTTTCATTTTCTATATTAGTATTTATTTCTTTGTATGTACACAGACTCCTTTTTAAGAGTCCTCCCTTTGTTTGGTTATTTGTCAACCTGTGCCCTTTTGTTTGTTCAGGCTGCACGCCTTCCATTTTGTTTACCGCTGATACTTAAAATAAATCACTTATAATTATACCAATACCAATCTAGTTGTGTTTCTTCCCTTTACTTCCCCTAGCCTAATAGGGAACGTAACAACGGACCACAGCTCGTCCTCCCAGATCATCCCTTCACCCCCCTCATATCATTCACATGTTACTTCAATACACTTACAAACATCACACTGTTGTGGCGTGGTTCCTGCTAGTGAACCAGGCTTCGTGTGATTCTGTTTATTTGTACCTTACTTTGACCATCTGTTCGCTGTTATTGATCATTGTGAAGAGCAGGCAGACGTTTTGTTTTGTATTATAGCAGCTATCGGATGGAATCAATACATGGGCTGCACAGGTTGCCATGTCCGACCATTACAAGTAGAATGAACTACATTAATAAACAATGAACCACAGCACTCCGGAGAAAAGTGCAAGGTTGGAGAAGTAGTTATTTAATTTAATCTGGCTTTGTATGATTAAAAAAGTAACAGGATCATCGACCCGACGTAGGCACCCATTGTTGTTGTTGTTGTGAGCACAGTTGGGGAGAAAATCAGCTACGTAAACGGTGACGTCATGACGTAGCAGCGGCAGCACCAGTCGGGCTCTGGGCGGTGTGAACAAAAAGGGGGGGAAGACAAACCGGTTTCGAATCAGAAGAGCAAGCACGGAGCTAAAACGGGAGCTGCGTTGGTGTGAAGGGGCATTTCATACTGGAGGTAGCTTCGCACATGGCTGCTTCCCGCATAACGTTACATGTCTGCATGTGCTCATGTCAAGCAATCACTACACTAGCACAGATGTAGCTAATCCTGAGCTACGGCTAACTAACGTTGTCTTGGAAATGAAGAATCTCTCGTTTAATATGACTGTTAGATTATCTCCCGCTCTCAGCTATCTTAACCAATCAGGTGTTGTGTAACATTAACGTCTATTCCTCAGCGAAGCACAGCAATAATAATAACAATTAAATTAAACCAAGTTTATTATCACATATCATTCATGAAATTAGTGAAATAGTCTACTTGTAAAAAAATAAATGTTTTAAACCACAAGGTATTTGCAGCAGGAGGCTATACGTTCAAATACCCGAACAAATTACAAACAGCCCGTTATTTTTGATAAACTGTCCAATTATTGGTGATCTACATGGTTACTTTCAACCCTGAACAAATATTAAAACTTAATAAATTGAGCAGAGCCACTGCAGGCTATAGGCATTCACTATGTGAAGGGTACACTTATGTACCTTTTACTTGAAAAAGGTACTTATTAGTACCATACAGGATCATGAGTGTACCTTTTTTAAGGGTACATTTGTACTTTTTTTAAAGAACAAAAATGTACCTGTACTGTACCTTTATTTCTGACAGTGTGAAAGCACAAACGTCAACGCGCGGGCCAGATTAACACTATTACATGATATCAACAACGGGCCCATGAGAAACTGTGTCGCGGGCCTGGAGTCTGAGACACCTGTAAAGTATCTGCGCCATTATCTGTATCCAGTGTTGCCAACTCCAGAGTAAGGAAAGGAGCTATTGGCTGTCCGAAAAGTCGCCAGAAGTCCCTAAATGACGTCATCGCCTAATTTGCATATCATGTAATGGCGGTAAAATAACGTTCCACTCCCTTCAAGAATCAAAACTTGAAACCACCAGAGTAAATACAGACAACAGTAGATCAGAAATGTCTATTAGAAGACGTAGAAAGTATAGAAATATCTTTAGTAGTTTTGTCGTGTGTCATCTCCAATAAATGGCTTCAACCATCCTTTAAACTCAGGGTTTGATTCCCACTACTGTATGTACTTGTGTGAATACAGTTTAGACTGTGACACGATGACCTACGTGGATGTTTAGCTTGTCACAGAGAGGCACATACAGTGGACGAGGTGATTAGTGACTGAGGCTGTCTTGACGCGGGAGAGTGTGGCTGTCTCCTCTCTGCTCTGACTGCAGCTGAGCTGCTGCGGGAGGCAACTGTGAGTCTGCGCGCCTGTCAGTACTATGGGAGGGCTGAGGGGCTCACGGCAGCTCGTTAACTGCAGAATAATACGTGAGTCTCCAAACACCAGAAAAGTCCCTAATAACACCATTACAAGTCGTTAAATTAGTCGTTAGTCGCTTTTGACAAAAATAAGTAGCCGGAGGGTTTGGAAAGCCGCCAAATTTAACGACAAAGTCACCAAGTTGGCAACACTGTCTGTATCAAATGCACATTGATGCCACCAAATTACACAATAAAAATAGAAAGTATTACAAATTAATTAATTTACATCTTAAATTATTAATATATACACAACATGTTTTTTACATTTATTCAACCTTCAAATGTATATGTTATCAACATTGCTCTGCACACTTGCTAAAGAACATGTGTGTGGTCATCTCAGTTCATTTGTAGGGCTGCACGAGTATGGCCAAAAGTATGTGAGTAAATCTCACTGTTAACTATTTAATTATGACCGATCATAACTCAGCTTTATGCACACACATACATTTAGCATGGTTTAGGAAACGGGCTCCATGTTTCTGTGTCAGAGACAATGAGGTGAACTACAACAGAGCACAGCACAAATAAGATAATTCTGGGTTGAATCCTTATCATTATCAAATATTATCCAATCCAATCCACTTTATTTATATAGCACAGTTTAAAAACAGAGGGTTTGCCAAAGTACTTTACAATGAACATAACAATATAATATTACACGAATAGATAAAAAGCACACATAAGAAAAGATAAAAAAGCACACATAAGAATAAATACAAGGCACATAAAGGCTAAGGACAGACAGTAAAAGCATACAAATAGGTATGACATAGCTATTAGTATACTACATGATATACTTGTAAATCAATGTATTATCATTTAAAAAAAAAACTGCTGTAGCAGCCATACAGCAGCATGCACTTTGCAGGTGCAGAGGGGGGAGGCAGCCCCTCCCCTTGATGGGCCATCAAAAAGCCCAGGAAAGTCTCCAACAGACACCACAATATTCTGCTGCTCAAAAACTCTGATAATCAGGCCTGATTTACAGAATAAATCACATTCATCAGTGAGATATCAGTGAGATACTTTAACTATAATTAAAGTAAAAGCATTACAAATACTTAAAGGGGACCTATCATGCAAAATGCACCTTTGTACGTCTTTTATACATGAATATGTGTCCCCGGTGTTCCAGGGAACTCACCAAGTGTCAGAAAACACAACCCTCTCTATTTTCCTCCTTCGCCAAATCTCTAAAAAAGGGGCTGCAACGGATCTGAAAAAAACGGATCCACATTCCAATACTTTTCTACGTCACAAAGAAGTGCTCCGCTTATTGGTCAACTCTCCACCTATCAGGGGAATGAGCCACGGCCACGTGCATTGCCAAACCTCTCATTCGCATATAGGCTATCGGCAGGCTAAATAATCAACACCCCAGTCACATCTGTGTTTTTGCCTGCTCTTGCCAGGATGTCTAAGCCAGTTAAACGTTGTGCTGTTGTTGGCTGCAAGACTCGGGACAGGGGACTGCATGCAATGCCATCAGTGGAAAAAGAAATGAATCTGTGGCTAGACTTCATTTACAAGGGACATGTGCCAGAAGACCACGGAAGATTTCTGTTTGTGTGTTCCAAACATTTTACCACGGACATGTTTATTAACTTCTCTCAAGTCCAACACGGATATGCCTCCAAAGTAATGCTAAACCCGGGATCAATACCAACCATCCGGGACCAGGCCAGTGAGGACACATCCAATTTTGAAGCTGTAAGTTTTTATTTAGCGGTGTTTTTCCTGATAAAGCTATCTCTAGCTTGTAGCATGTAGCTTCGCCGCATCAATGTCGCCTCAAACCCAAATAGTAATCGGTTAGGTGTTTATATATTTTTGTAGCATTTTATTTTGTACGCTCCGCAGTCTTTGCTTTGTCATTTGAATTATCAGGCATTTGCTAACATGTTCAGACATACTGCCGTAATGGCGATCTGTGTGAAGGCTGTACAGCCACGCCCTAGGCGATAACACAAGTATTTATTCTCCTATTTATTAGTATTTTGTATCCTCTAAAATCATATTGAGTAAGTTATAATAACAAACGTAATCTTCTGTAGGCAAGTGCCGTTTTTTCCAGCGTTATATGTAAACGCTTTTGTGATTGTAGTCTGTAAGAACGATCAGATATCATCGATCTGTAAGCTAAGCTACGCTACGCTAATGAGACATGCCGTGTTTTGCAGCGTTATATGTAAAAGCTTTTGTGTGTTTACTTGTTTGCGCACATGAATATAAATGGGGGTGTGTTAGGATACAACACTGTATGTATGCGAGGGGGGACACACACCACGAGTAAAACGGAGCCCCCGTTGGTCTGTTGTTGTTGACAAGGCCTTACCTCTAGCAACAGGCTAATTAGTGGCTAGCACTCATTACAGGCAGTCTACTGAGCTCAGCCCCTCTCCAACACATCACCTGCATTGAGTCAGAAACACAGCATGCACGTTACGGTTCAAAACTAACTCAGATTGGAAAAGGCTAAGCAAAGAGCTTTGCTAAGTAGAGAGCTTTGCTAAGAAGTTTCAGTTTTTTACATGCATATACTAATCTAAACCACATTTTTTGTTGTGCTTTTTTTACCATTGCACAGCCCTACGTGGCCAACTTGATGGACCTCATCTTCGACCAAGTCTTTGTGGACCCTGCACCATTATGAGCGACCTGACAGGGAGGAGGTCATCGCCGGGTATGCTACACGGTTCAATTTGGCTGCTGTCTGAACCCAACATCGACATTTCACGGATCAGGAAACTCCCTGCGTATCCTGAGGACAACGCAGGCCGGAATCACCACTCTGATCCTGCGTCCAAGGAAGCCCCAGCACCAGCTCACAAAGCTTCTGTAAAAATATTTAGTGTCATTTATACAAAATACAAGTAGGCTACATTTAGTTTTTTTGTATGGTTTTTTTTAACCGTTGATTTTGACAATAAAGTTCCAAGTTGATATCAAAATGTGTCGTGATTATTCATGTTTGGATGGGTAAAGAATATTCTGATTTCAAAAGCATAAGGTTGTGTGTGGGGACCTTTTTGTCGTACACATGGGTGTGTTATGCCATTGCTGTGTAGTATATAATAGTACAATGACGTCGTGGCGCAATTTGCACAAATAAGTCAATAACTGAGCTTTTAAAAACACATGAAACTACACACATTGCTGACAACTGAGGTGTTGTTGGAGTTATACTTTTTATCATCCTAAGTTATTCAACTTTCCAACGGTTGTTGCACGATGTTGGAAGAAAAGGACTGTAAACTATTAAACGCAATGAGGCCATTGTATATATGCTGAAAATATGAATGTCTCCCTTTTATAAATATATATATATATATCGCTGTTTTTGCGTTACAAACTGTACACATTGCATTCTTGCTAATTAGCCAAAATATGAACGGAATAAGGAGCAAGCATCGTAACAGAGTAAAATAAATAGGGACAACAGCTTGTCAGCTAACCATTCAGAAACGTCCTGCTGCAACCGAGATTTTTGCACCTCCACCAAAACCTCCGCTGCTTCAGGGTCAGTTTCTGGATCAAATTGATAGTATGCTTGAACACATGCATTGCTCTGAGATGACATGTTTATTCGACACTCGTAATCACAGCAAGCATGGTAACGTGACTCTCGCCGGCTCATGCCTGCTCTTCTGCAGGGGGGCGTGGTCAGCTGCTGCTCAGAATTTTCGAAGACGGGCTTGGAATAAAGCGAAAATGAGCGAAACGAAGCATGTCTAAAAAATGATCTGTTTGGTATTTTGAAAAATAAAATGTATAAATATACCTTATATAGGTATGGTCATACACTATATCATTTAAATATAGCATGATAGGTCTCCTTTAAGTTATAAAGTAAACCATTATATATGGGCTCAGAACAGTCTCATAATACACACATGCACACTAGGGATGTGCATCTCCATCACTGAGGCCGATACGTTGCCACGATACGATACATTTGAAACACCAGGTGATGCGATACGATACAATTCACCCCTGTTGCGATACAGTTCGATTTGATTCAACATTATGCAATTCGGTGCGATACGATGCGATTCAACACTATGCAAACATAATGATACTTCAATATGGTACGACAGAGGATTTTTGTTTTATTCCTTATATGCAGCAAATCATACATTAACAAAAAAGTGCTTTACATATTTGGTACTGCACATCCCATCATGCCGTTTATTTTGTTCCCTTTAAAAGCTCTCCAGAGTACAGTACAATTGTATAACACCTCACAGTTAAACAATGTAAGGATGCATTGCTCATGATTAACAATGTGCAAATAACAGCTACCATAGAGAAATGCCCATACAGCTGCTGCCTGATGTGCTGAACACTCATTCATAGGCTAACTCACCAGTGAGCAGAAAGCAGTGGGTTCTATAACAATAAAGAATACAAATAACCTTTCACAAACAGGTATTTCATAACTGCTTACAGTAAGGAAGACATTTAAATTATTATTGGCCGTCACAGGCTGCTGTAAACTAAACACCACTCTCTCTGACAGAACACCTCACTGAGTGATTTAACTCATAGTCTAACTTTCAGGTTTCTCTTTTCAGCCACAGACCCCATGTCGCCTCTTTATGTGCGTCGCTAAGTTCCTCGTACTACTTGTGTACTTTAAAGTGGCTCGGCATCGTTAACAATTTGCGAGTGATTTTTCAAGTTGACCGTCTGTAGTATATAGTGCCGCGCACATATACCATCAGGACGTCACTCCGCGGCTGCGGAGTGATACTGTGTGTATGCAAGCCTGCATCTAGGACGGATCTATGTATCATTAGGGCGGGCCATACTATTTTTTTTTTCTAAATCGACCGAGAGGGGTGTTCAAATAACGTAGTTTGGCGTGTAGAACACAAATCTGAAGACATTTTTCAATTTCAATAAACCTAAGCTACATCAATTTGCAGTTGAATATTGTCTATTTTTTGATTATTTAGCTATTCTTCAGGAAAAAAGAGACTTAAGTTGGGGGGCTTTTATTTTGAAGTCAGGGCTTTTATTTTGAAGTCAGGGCTTTCATGTTCCTGTCTGACGTGAAAATTACAGGAAATGAAACGTTTTCAGTGTGAACTAGTTGAAATGGCTCAAGTCAAAACAAGGGCAAAATCGAATTCTCATTTGAGTAATCTTGTTGGCACTGGGCGAGAGCTGTTGGTGTCTGAACTGCCAACTTTGAGGGATATCCTGAGGTATGGCATCTACTTGAGGGATCAAAGTACAGATGATAGGAGGATCTAACCAGTGGACCAGCTGGTGGGTGACATCTTCCCTGGTCTGATTGGTCAGTGGTCCAAAGCGAATGCTCTTTTCAAGCCACCTGTTATAAATGAAAAGGTGACCATCATGTCCAAGCTCAAGGAGGTCTGGAATCAGGCAGTGAAGTTTTCCCTTGGGAAGGGAAAACTTGATGCAAAAGAGAGGTTCAGTGTCAAGTTAGACCAACTATTTGATATTTTGACTTGCAAGTGTCAGATTAGCAGTTGTGAGAGGGGAGGCTGTGATGGCTGTGTGATTCAAGCCCACATGAACTGTTGCTGCAGCAGAGAGAACAGGATTCCTTTAAAAGATCTTGCATACATCAAGGGACAGAAAGAGAAGGTTGGAAGTAAAGGACCCCACCAAATGGGGGCCCCTGATCTGCAGGAGCACAAGAGACAGGTGAGGACATTGGAAAGGCAGGGGATGGAAAACATGGCTGAGGAAAGGAGAAGGAGCAGGGAGGAAAATGCTGCAGCAGCAGACAAGGCAGCCAGGAAGGATGTTAAGAGATTTTTGGCAGATGGTGATGAGGATCTGGAATTGGAGAGTGGTTCTGAAGATGAGTTTGTCCCTGAAGTTGAGCTCTTCCCTGAAACTGAACCTGAGCCTGCAGCTTCAACAAAAGTGCAGAAAAACTATGACGATATTCCAAATATTGCGCTTGCTAGTGTAAGGTATGGCATAGGGCTGAGACCAACTGCAGCGATAGCAACTGCAGCTCTGATTGATGCAGGAATCAACACAGAAGACAACACAAGTAAAGTGATTGATAAGAACAAGGTCAAGAGAGCACAGGAGAAGTTGATGAGAGAGCTGGGAGAAGAGTTTGAGGAGAAGTGCAGGGAGATGGGGGGGATCTCCTGCATCCTCTTTGATGGGCGGATTGACCTGACCAATGTGATGATGGAAGCTGAGGGCAGTGACCAATATTTTCCTGCAAAGATCAAAGAAGAACACTATAGTGTTGCTAGTGAGCCTGGCAGCAACTATCTGTTCCACTTTACCCCAGAGAAAGCAACTAAAGAGGACTCACATGCTGAGCAGATTGCTAAGGTCCTGTTGGCCTGGCTGAAAGAAAGGGGTTTTGATAAGACCTTATCGGCCATTGGAGGAGACTCAACTAATGTCAACACTGGTGTGAAAGCTGGGGTTATGCGAAAGCTGGAGCTGCACCTGGGGAGAAAGCTGGTGTGGTTGGTGTGCAAACTTCCCCTGCGCCATCTCATTGTTGGCCTTGATGGCCCTACTCTGTCAGACAGCAAATTATCTGGGCCAATAGGAAAGCTCCTTGATTCCGCTACAGACTTGGATATCAATCCAAACTTCACCCGGATCTTTGTTGGCCCTCCACTGATCAAGCTGCCTGACAAGGTCATTCAAGATCTCTCAACCGATCAACACTATGGCTATAAAATGGTCTGTGCAGTCAGGGATGGAGTGTTTCCTGCAAGGCTGGCTCTGTTGGAGATTGGACCAGTAAACCACAGCCGCTGGCTCACCACAGCAAACAGACTTCTCAGGCTCTGGGTGTCAAAGCACAGACTTAAAGGAAAGAAACTGAAGAATCTACAATTGATTGTGGAATTCATCATTGGAGTGTATTATCCATGTTGGTTTAACGTGAAGGTCAAGCACTCCTGGATCGAAGGGCCTAGGCACATCCTGTTTCAGCTGGACTGCCTCAAGTCCCAGAGGAAGGAGGTTCTGGAACTTGTGATGCCAACTGTGAGAAGATCTGCTTGGTATGCCCACAGTGAAGCCATCCTCCAAACACTGCTGTGCTCTGAGGATCAGAAGGAGAGAATTGAGGGGGTGGGGAGAATCCTGGCCATTAGGGGAGAGGGGGACCCAGACACTCAGCTGGGGGACTCCTCTGTCAGGACCAGAAGGACTCCTGACATCAATTGTGATGCTTCCAGCATTGGGGACTTGATCAGCTGGTCAGAAGGTGTGTCAGAGCCACCTCTCACCTGCTTGCTAAGCACCTCGGAGGTGAAAAACTTCATCAAAACCCCCATGGAGGTACTAAACTGGCCTTGCCATACTCAAAGCATTGAGAGGGTCGTTAAAATGGTGACCGAGGCTTCTGCTACGTACTTCTCACAGGAAAAGAGGGATGGAGGGATCAGAGCTCAGGAGACCAGCAGGAGACTGATGTCCAAGAATGAGTCAAAGCAGGACTTGTGCCACCTGACAAAGTTCAGATCAAAGTCAGAAGATGTTTCTTTGTAATCTTATCCAGTTATACATATGCAGTTCACCTGTTAATAAATATGTAAAAATAATTTGGCTTTGTCAATATAAATGATTTCCCTTATATATTTTACTATCTTATATAGACGTTCGAAAGGGTAAAATTGCCAATTTAGAAATACAAAACGATGTAGCTTAGAGTTATCCTATCTAAAACATAAGCTCATATTTGAATTCCCCATAGAAAAACACATAATTTTGACACCCCTCATGTTAGGATTTCCTTCAGATTCATTTTGGCACCTGAGTATGATCCGCCCTAATGTATCATGGCTGTAGACCTGTTAAGGGTATTTTCTCGAATTTTTGATGTTTTCTTAAATCCCCTTTTTAAATGTATTTCTTCTAACATGGCACCCCATGTGTTAAATATCAAAATATTCAGGACAATCTCTGGTATTGCTATATATGCAAATTACTCACCTTAGAGCACTGTTTGATGAGATAAGTAGCTTAAAATGTTACATCCGATTTTCGGAAAATCTTCAAAACTCTTGTGAAAACACAAATGTACTCATGTGATCGAATTGTTTTGGTGTTTTATATTTGGTTATCAAAGTCTTAGGATCACAAAAGCAGTGAAATATTTGAATTACACTGTATATAAATGTGTAATTCATGTCTAAAATGAAAAAAATGTAATTCGAATTTTGAGTAAAACAGGTATTTATCACTCTACTTTCACCACAGCAGGGACTGAGATACATTAGGACTGAATGACTTAATATTACATACCAAGGTTCATGTGATGTGTACAAATACAAATTGAGCATTTAACCTTTTTTTTCCAACCAACAATTTATTATAAATGTTTTTTTCAACCAACTATTTATATAAATATAAGAAACTGGAAAATCTCACTATTTACAAAATTGAACATCAGAACTTTCAACCAACTATTCATTATACATGTCAAGACAGTGTCAAGGTCTTTGTCTGTCTTCCAAGACAGTGGGTCTGGCTGCTGTGTAGGTGGGGTGTACAAGTGCTATACGAGACCTCCACGAGACCTCCTTGCTGGCTGGGTTGAAGGTGATTGCTGTGGAGGAGCCTTTGTGCAGGAGGTGTATCTTGACCTGGTGGCAGCCGCAGATGGAGGTGGAGGCTGCTGTAGTGATGCTGGTCTGCTGGTCCTTGGTGGTGATGGCTCTGGTGAAGGCCTTTGAGCAACAGTAGATCTTGACCTGGGGGCCGGCACAGATGGATGTTGTGGCTGCTGGATAAACGCCGCCTGTGGGCCACTAGGCCCAGACAGCTGTGAAACATCTCTGTAAAAACAAATAAAAATGTAGGACAATAATTACAACTAATTTCATTGAAATAAAGTTCAAGTAAAATGTTGCTCAAGCACAGAAAGTTTGGGAGGTTGCAGAAGGAGTCTCTCTCGATCACACACACACACACACACGCACGCGCGCGCACACACACACACACACATATACATAGGCTACATCTGATTACAAAGTCTCATCTGTACAGGACGGTAAAATAATAACAGGCACACATATAAATAAATCTATGACAAAGTCTCATCTGTAGTATGATAAAATACTCGATGGCCAAAACATGTCACTGTAAATGTCTCCGTTGTGGGACGAATAAATGATTAATTTAATCATCTACACATGTAATCTCACTTTTACACACCAAAATAACGTTAACACTGAGTAAACGTTTGCTAATGGAGTCTATTTTGTCCCAAGAAAAAGTTCATGACTATCGATACAAAATATATATCAATAAACCTATTGTTCATTTTCGCGGTATTCTCCACACATTGCCAGTACACTATTACTGTAATATTTACACTTACCCATGTCCAAATAGATCCTTGTTGTTGTCTTTGTGTTCTTCTTCTTCAGAAGAGTCGAAGACTTCAGGTTCTGAGGCTCTATCTTCACTGCTGCTAGCGAAAAAAATCTCTAGCGAAGTCGGCAACTGTAAAGTTTTTTTTAGCCATTTTCTCTGTCTCTCTCTCTCTCTCTCTCTCCACACAGACGTAAACTGATGGGAGACAAGTGGTTTATGTTTTTTTTACTTGGTGGGTAGATCCTTAGTGATTTCTCGATGTCCATTGGTCATTTCAGACTATGATGGCTGCCGGCCGAGATTTCCTTGACGGACACACCAATCCACCAATCCCACACAGTGTAAAGTCAAGCTGCTTTGAGCGGCCATATTGGCTGCTGTGCCCTGGTTACAGTCTCACAGGAGATACCGCTGGAAAGCTACCCTTCCAGCGATTCCGCGGATATCTGAATCATGTTTCTACTCCTTATATTCGAAAATATGATTAATTACGTAAAATGATGCGCACCTGGACGCGCCGGCGCGTCCACCGACTCCAGAGGGTTAAGTAATAAAGATACCTCATACAAAGGTCTACGGATACCTTATTACTTTCCATGACCTGCGGTCAACTATATAGCATAAAGGATTATTACACCGTCTTTCTTGAACAATCCTAAGTGTTGCCAAACGTTTGATTTGCAGGTATTTTTCGGTGCGCTGTGCTTCTCTTTCTCCTCAAATTCCGTGTGTGTTGATAACTGAGACTCTCGGCCTCCGTAGTGGCGAAGCAAATATCAAAGATCGTCTCTGCTGAGCGTTGACAAGATGAGGGGATTTTATATGAATGGATCGTTTTTTTACCGATGCAAAGACGCTACGCAATCGATGCATCGCGAGTTCAACCCGGTTCAACCCAAACTGTAGCCGATGTGCGCGAGTTCAACCGGTGCACTCGCATCTTGAACGTTTATGCCGGTGCACCGATGCGAATCGGTGAATCTTAACATCTCTAATGCACACAGAAGGATTCACACTTGTATTTCATGATCCGCAAAAGGATTCACACTTGTATTTCCGGATCCACACTTGTGTTTTTCAATGCACACACAAATGTGTTCAGTTTCATATACATATATATAAATAAAATCCAAACGCAGAAAAAAGTTTTACATGTGTATTTTTGATCCACACATTAGTTTTCCGTTTAAAACCGCTGAACCTGCAAACACAAACCGCTTTCTGTGCACGGATCGCTGTGCATTCGTGTGTGGGTTTTTTGAGACTCCCCTGACGGTCACCCGATTCGTACTTGTAATTTCTCTCATCTATAGCCAATCAGATGTCTCCTCCAGTCTAAGCCAATCACATGAGCGCGCCCCCACGAGGATAGAATTTATTGCGTTCGTGACGTAGCGCTTCATTTACGCTTTTTGCACAGTCCGGACTCCGGAGCTGACGTTCTTAATATACATCCATGGAGCTGACAGGTCAACTTCAACATGGCGTCTAGCACAAATGTAAGTGATACGTGTCTCGGCGTGAATGATTAAATATGTTTTAGGTATGAATTCTTGTTATGTTAGTGATGTGTTAGCATGGAAGTAATATGGGTGGCATGTAATGCTAGCGTTTGCTGGCAAGTTAGCTATATTATGCCAATAGACTACCTAGGATTATAACCTTACATACAGATGTAGCGCTTCATTTCAGAAGCCTACTCGTGCGGGTCCGTGATCGGCACGTGGTGGGCCCCTGCTGAAAAGGAAACCCCCCCCCGCAGGACTTGAAACGCCCCCTTGATAAATACATTTAATTATAATGAAACCAGCTGCAATGGATCATGGATCCACCAGGGGGAGCCGAGAAAAGCTGCCACACTGGAACTCATGTGAAATAAACAGCTGATCTACAGGTATCTGATATAGCGGATATTTGTTAAGATCCATATGTCACGGATAGTATCATATTATGTGCTAAATAAGAGACATGTAATCATTTACTAAACATCACCATGTTTTTATTTAACAAAATAATGTTTAATTCACGTTGGCGTAAGTACAAAACCATCGCTATGTTTTTAGATCAGGAAATGCAGCCCGGCTCAAACAAATGATTTTCAATCATCATCCTCACGATCATTTAATGTATCATATGTTAGCGAATTGAAATGAATGCACATGTAGTTTAATCCACGTGAGTTTACAACAACAAAAATAATCGCTTTGTTTTTATATCGCATCCGACCGGAGGAAAATGCAGCGGCTCTCACTACCGATAATCCTAATCCCACGGGCAAACAATAATATGTACAGTGTTAATAGTTTACTGCATTATTAGTGTCTAATATTACTGCTATAATAATCACACATTGAATTGTTGAAATCAGACGGTCGTTTTTTTTAAACAGTCTGAATGAAACGGCAGCTCTCAGGTGATCAGCTGTGTGTTTACACAATAAAATATGCATAGTAATTTAATACCTTCCAACACACATTGTAAGAACAGTTCTGTTTCATATGAGTGTTGAGAGCTGTATCCACAAATCTCTTAATTTTGCCCTCAGTGCACCAGATTGATGCATTTAACTGCAATTTAAATAAAAACATCTTCTGTTGTAACAACAATAACATTATAAATAGTAACTTAGCATGGTATTGCACATTTAGCTTTTGAGTGTTACTGGCCTGAGATTTTTTTATTACATGAATGAAGGTGACTGAGGCTTTTTAACATAGACTTTTCAGTGTCCCACATTAGGAAAAGCAGATTGTATGAGACAAATTGGCACTAAGAGTACTAATATGTCTACCATTTATTTTATGAGTTTAATATCTGCATTTTCTCTTTTGGTTTGATTAGGACACATCCTGGGGATTTCAGAATGGTACTGGATTTTGATGTATTGTATCGGCTTCATGTCGCAATATATTCCCGAAGTCTGAAATGCAAAAATTGTCCACATTAGCCGCGTTCACACCGCAGGACTTTCCCTGGTACTTTAGTTCTTTAGTTCCGTTAGTACCAATAATGTCGCGTTCACACCGCCGGGACTACTCAGTGCCGGGAACTCTTTTGGTACTTTTTAGTCCCTGCTAGAGAGGTGGTACGAACCTGGTGACAAAAGAGTGCCAATTTCTATTCTATTTCTATTGGCTGGGCGAATTGCAAACCACGCTCCGTTAGACTCTGAATTTGTTTTGTTAGGCAGCCATTTTTTCCCTCGCTACAAAACCACACCCACACCTGAGCGAGTATGTTGTTTGTACTTGAAAGCAGTTATGACAACACGTACAGCACCGGAGCGGTGGAATGATGAGGAAGTGTCGGCGCTTCTGTCAATTTACTCAGATGCAGGGATGCAGCAGCTTCTACAACAAGCAGTTCCCAACTCTAAATGTTTTGAGCGATGTTCGCAAAAGCTACTTGAAATGACCATCGACTCGGGCACGCTGCTGTGGGAGCTCGCTGAAACGGCGGATTCAGTCGGCTGTGAAGTGAGCAACAACGACGAAGGTAAAATAAACTACTTGTACTGGGGTTTTTAATATGCACATTACTGGTCTCAGATGTACTTTTATTTGCTCAGTAGATTGAGGTAGCCATGAGCAGGCTGAACTGGCTAACACTGTTAGCCAGCCCTGAGCTGGCTAATAACATAACATCTAACTAGCTATTCTCGGCCGCCATGAAAACGTTTTGTCTTGTGAATAAGTGGGCAGTGTTTTCTGTAATGTGCTTCACTAACTCATGGCACTACATTTGTTTGTTTCAGGCGAGGCGGGACAACTCGCTGGATTGGAAACGAGTGGACTTTCCTTTCCCGATCGCAACAGCAGCCGTTGCTTGTCTCCCTTTCCATCAACCAAACGCAAAAGTACGTTCACACACACTGTAGCTTCACAATCACGTTTACTTCCTTCATGGTACAATTATGAATTATGAAACACCGTAGAAAACGTGTTTGCCTAGGCAGGCGTTTACACTTTTCGCACCCATTTTACGCTCACAAAATTGTAAACATCCGGGCTAGGTCACATGACTTCCGGTAAGAAAACGTAACGTGTGTCTCTCTCTTGTGTGTGTCTGTGAGTGTGTGTGTGTGTCTGTGCCTAACCCTATCAGTCGGAATAGCCCTAACAGCCTGACCGTGTCCCTTCTGCCTGTAAAACTAGGCGTGCCACAGGCGTGCCATGGCCAGCAAGGCGATGCACGAGGACCAGATGATGCTTTTACACAAGGCCCAGGAAACAGAGGGCAGGGTGATTGCGATGGAGCGCCAGGATGAACGGGACGCAGTCTTGGCACAGCAAATGGAGCAACAAAAGGCTTTTCAGCAGGGGTTTCTGGGAGTGCTTTCAGAGCTAGTGAAGTCAAACAGGCCTTCCTCCCTGTAGTATTGTTTTAAATATTGACACACAGCGGTGTTTCCTGGACATGGAAACATTCAGGGCTTAGCCCACAGTTCAACTCTTACAGTGCTATTTTTATATATTTGTTATAAGTGTATTTTTTTTGGGTACATTTGATTGAAGTTGATGTTCTATTGTTGTTATATATATATTGCCACTGTTTTTTAATACTGACACCTAACTTCCACTAAGGTGTGTTTGTTACATTGTTTTGAACTTCACCTTGGTGAAGTTGATGCTGAATTCACTATTTAGTAGATAATCATGTGACACTTTAACTTTGCACTATGGTCTGTCTGCTGAGCCTACCTATTGTATTTGCCAGTGTTATGTTTTGATACTGACACTTATTGATCTGCTGCTGATAAATAAAAGATAACCTCCATGGCGATTTAACAGATAATGTATCTTGCTTATTTCTCCTCTGACACTATCTTTACAGTGACCTGTGTTGTAGCATCCTATAAATCACATGTAAGTGATTATTCTGATACCATCATGTTTCATCGGTTATAAACTGGCGAAGCTTTAGTTGTGTCCCACCCACAATGTGGCTTTGAAATAGATAATTTCATTGTATTTCAAAACGGCGTCCATCAACACAAGCACTATTTATTTATTGAAAGAGAAATGGTTAAGTTTGTAATTACCAGTGTTGTGAGTTCAATATTTTAATTAATTATAGTAAGGGAACATCTTAGGAGTTAGTGTACCGAGTTCCTCTCAGGAGGATATATAATAAAGGTGTGTTTACTGCTGAGCCTATTTAATGTGCATATGACACCTGGCAGTTTGTTATTATATTGCCACACTGTTTTAATACTGACATATTTTCTTTGCACAAAGGTGTGTCTGCACTATTGTAATTGTGCCTGTCTTGAATGTGGTAAATAAAAGAGAGAACCAAATGCACTGTACAAAGCCTTCCATTGTCCTGGAAAGGTTTCATCAGCCATCTTTGCAGGGGGTAGGCTGAGTCCCCAAGAATATAGTAACCCACATCATGTCCCCCAATATTCCTTGTTACATGAGGAAGTAGACCACCCCTATCCACAAAACGAACCAGTGAGGACATGCTGAACACTCTGCTATCATGCATGCTACCTGGTAAGCCAACAAAAACACTCCAAAAGAGCCCCCTAGCATCCACAACACCCTGCAGGACGAGCGAGTGCCAGCCTTTGCGGTTGAAATACTTGTTATGGTACGCCTTCGATTCCGAACCAGCATTGCACTTACAGCATCCGACGAGTGGGTCAAATCCCTAGTTGGCTGCAATAACCCAGTTACAAAGCTGTATAACATGAGCACAAAGACAACAAGCTCATTGAACTCCATCATGTCTGAGGTCTGAAAGTAAACAAACGCCTCATATAGCGGGTGGGCTTTATACCCCCTCCCCCGTGTAGTTCTTCTTCTCTCGTTTTTTTGTTGTACTCGCCGTGAAGTGGTTTTGCGGCCTGCCAGTAAACCCAGAGAAGAAGAAGACGAAGTGACGTCAGCGTAATCGTGCCTCAGGGAAAGTACTGCGGTGTGAATGCGATTGGCACTAGCCCCCTGGCGGATTTAGTGCCGTGGTACTTTAGTGGTACTTTAGTGCCGGCACTAAAGTACCGCAAGTCCTGCGGTGTGAAAGCGGCTATTAGGGCAATTCACCCTACATTTAATCATTCAAACAAAAATTATATTTTGTTTATTTTTAACGAAATAAATGTGGTTTAATCCATCATGAAATTAATGTAGGCTATTTACTTAGTACATATCTGACATTAACGATTAACACACTGTTCATACTGCTCACAGGCTGATATCTAGTGCAGTGGTTCCCAAACTTTTTGTGCCCAAGGCACACCAAAGGACAAGTAAAAATCTCAAGGCACACCTATTGTGCAAAATAGCCCTTATAACACGTGTTATCACTGATATCATATAAAATATCTGTAAATGTGCATAATTATTTACTAATGTAAAATAAAATGTGACAAAGACAACTATATTACTCATGAAATATTTATTAACGAAATATTTCAGAAATTAATTTGAAACGTTATCAAATTAGGCTTCATCAAAGCAGCAACACACTCATTTAAACCAGACAGGTCACAACATTAAAAATAAGACAAAGGAAATTCAGCACAGAGAACTGTCAATGCAAGGAAGCTGCATTGTCCATGGTCCTGAACTACAAATTATAAATGTAACATTTCAGCAGAGATGGGGTCGTTACTAAAAAAAAGTAATATATTACATATTACTTTAAAAAAGTAATATATTACACTACTTCGTTACTCTCTACATAAAGTAACTCCTGCTATCTGTATATTTTGTGCAGTCTATCTCTGCTCACTCTGTTGCGTCGGCGTGTTCTCCTGCGTGTTGGCCATGTGTTGCACTGGAAGCAGACACCGCAAAGACTTCAGCCGAGCACGTACGAACTGCGCATGCGTGAGTGGCAATAACTCTCCTTACCAGCAGGTGGCGGTAGTGTGTATTCGTCATTCAAAACAGGCAACAACCGGAAGACAGAGAAGAAGAACAGACTGTGATATAAACAAACAACAAATAGCGTGTGCGGTAGCTCCACCTTAGCATGTGTTCTTTGCAGGTGCTTGTTGAGGTTTGACGTGGTGTTTACAGCAGTGGATAACAGCTTCTGGCCTGGACACAGTTTGCACCTCACCGTCACATTCCTGTCTATTCTTCGGATGAACTCAAAATAATGGGCATACCTCCACCCCTCGAGAGTTATCGCTGACTCAGCCATGTGTATGCAGCACTGCACGTGGAGATGTGGACGCGCAAGTCGCGCAGATTACGTACATATAAACCTACAAAGTACTGATATAGTACATTTAATTTTTTTTAATTTTTGTGTAGTTGTATATTGCAATAATAACGTATGGTTGTCACAAAATCCCACGGCACACCCGGACTTGCCTCACGGCACACCAGTGTGCCGCGGCACACCGTTTGGGAACCACTGATCTAGTGTATTCATACCCCTCCTCACTGTTTATTCATCATTCTATATTTTATTCTGCAGATTGTGAACATTACTTTTCACTTTACTGCTTGTTGCACCTGGTTAGAAGCTAAACTGCATTTCGTTGTCTCAGTACCTGTAATCTGTGCAATAACAATAAAGTTGAATCTAATCTTGAGCAGGAACTAATGTAGGCTATTTACTTAGTACATATCTGACATTAACGATTAAACACATTTGTGCATTTTCTTTAAAATGCTAACCAAGTCAAGCCGACTCTAATAAACGAATACTATATATTGAACGTCTATTGAATGGCCTTTGTATGTATACAGTACAGTATAGCCCAACCATTTACACCTTCCTTTTTTCCCGTCAAGAGTTTGAGTTGGAGAAAGGTAATCGATGGTGCTTTTATAGCCTATTGCATAATAACTTAGTTAGATCACTTTACATTTCTGCGAATACATTTTTAATCACACACGTCTCCCCGTCCCGAAAATAAAAAGAGGAAACAATTTTCAAGTTTAGTTTTCACCGTTTTATTTAAAATAACTGACATAACAGACACCATGCTGTAGGCCTATCTGCTACGGAAACCAGGACGAGCTATTTCGGGATCTGTTTTTCTGGGGCTCCTCAGTCTCTCGTTTACCCGGCTCCTGATCTTATGCCACTGGTCACTGTTCAGATTTGGGAACCGATTGGAAACATAGGACTCAATCTTTTGCTTCACATTGAGGGGAAGAGGCATTTTCCCATTGGTCCCAGGCCAGTTGGTTATTTTCACTATTCTCCCATATGTTACAAATGGCGTTATGGCCATGAACATATTAGCTGCATAGATCTCAGGGCAATGCTGTCCCTTAAAAAAGTTGTCCTGATAAAAACTTTCCTCTCATTCTGAGGAAACAGCCATGGTGGGTTCATCAGGAGTGACCGCCGACCCTGGAGTGACCACCGACCCTGGAGTGACCACTGGCACTGGAATGACCGGTGGCAATGGTGTTGCCGCCAACACCAGTATGGGAGTGAACGGGGTTGTCGCTTCTGGCTCCAGAGGCTGTGGGTCTGCTTCGACCACATGGTACCCAAACAGTCTTCGCCGGGTTTGGTACAGGCTGGTGTCCAGCTGTTCCTGCTGTGCTGGTGGGGTCCCTCTTTCAATATTTGAAAGTCTTTGAGAAAGAGTCTTTAGTATCAACCGTGTGGAAGCCCGCTCTGACTCTGCGGTCTCCAGTGCCGAGATCATGGAAGCCCACTAGGCCGTGTCCAGTGCCGACATCATGGAAGCCTGCTCATGAATCAGGGCAGACAATTGTGCCTCCGTTGCGGGCAAACGGATTTTAATAGCGCGGATTTCTGCGTCACCCAATCCAACCGTGCATGTGGCAGACACCGGGAGCAGCTTAAGTGTGATGGCCTGATAGGAAACAGAACAAAAATATGAATACCAGTGGTCACATGGAAATAAACAATATATTTTATAGCAGAGAGATGGTGTAAATATCAATGATTGACAATGAGGGATAATTCACGTACCGCTTTCTTTTTAACAAGTCTGACTTTGCTTGCTTTTTTGGGCTCAGGGCTTTCAGGCTTTCTTTTTTTTTGCAGCCACCTGTGGGGCGGACTTGAAGGAAGAGCTTCGTTTTGCCTATGAATACAGAATATAACACAATTAGACATAAGCACAGGTGAAATGAAAAAATAATCACACATACAGTAGGTCTAAAGGGCAGAGTATAGGTTATTAACAATCTGTCAGCTCACCTGTGCAAGACGTGGTCTCCGGGACTGGTAAAAATTGGGAGCTTCCATTACATTACATTGCATTTAGCTGACGTTTTTATCCAAAGCGACTTACAATAAGTGCGTTCGACCAACAAACTTGAAGAAAACAGAATCATATAAGTACATCAGGCTTCATAGAGAAAAAACATTTCAAGTGCTACTCAACTGGCTTTAGATAAGCCAGCCCTTTATTAGTATATAAGTGCTTTGTTAATAGTTCTATCGATCGAAGTAGAGTCGAAAGAGATGAGTTTTCAGTCTGCGCCGGAAGGTGTGTAAGCTATCTGCTGTCCTGATGTAAATGGGGAGCTCATTCCACCATGTTGGAGCCAGGATAGAGGATAGCAAACCCACGTGTTTTTGCTGATGGGAACTTGGGTCCCCTTCGCAGCGATTGTGCAGCGAGCCGTTTGGTTGATGCAGAGCGGAGTGCACGTGCTGGGGTATACGGTTTAACCATGTCCTGGATGTAGGAAGGGCCAGATCCATTCGCAGCATGGTACGCAAGTACCATTGTCTTGAAGTGGATTCTAGCAGTTATCGGAAGCCAGTGAATGCAGCGGAGGAGCGCCGTGGTGTGGGAGAATTTAGGAAGGTTGAAGTCCAGGCGAGCAGCTGCATTCTGGATGAGCTGCAGAGGTCGGATGGCACATTCAGGTAGACCAGCCAGGAGGGAGTTGCAGTAGTCTAGGCGTGAGATGACGAGAGCCTGGACCAGAACCTGCGTCGCTTTCTGGGTCAGCTGGGGACGCATCCTCATGATGTTGTAAAGCGTGTATCTGCAGCAGCGGGTTGTAGTAGCGATGTTTGCAGTGAAGGACAGGTTGTTATCTAGGGTCACACCCAGATTCCTTGCAGTCTGAGTCGGGGAAACAACAGAGGTGCCGATGTTGATTGTTAGGTCAAGAGTGGGACAATCTTTTCCCGGGAGGAAAAGCAGTTCAGTCTGGTCAAGGTTGAGCTTGAGGTGATGATCAGACATCCACTGAGAGATGTTAGCTAGACAAGCAGAGATGCGTGCGACGACCTGGGTCTCTAAGCGGGGAAAGGACAGAATTAATTGGGTGTCGTCAGCGTAGCAGTGGTATGAAAAACCATGCGGGCTAATGACTGATCCGAGAGAGTTTGTGTACAAGGAGAAGAGGAGGGTACCAAGAACAGAGCCCTGAGGGACCCCTGTAGTTAATTGACAAGGGTCGGACTCGGACCCTCTCCAAGTAACCCTCTAGGTGCGGTCTTTGAGGTATGAGGTGAGGAGGGAAAGTGCAGAGCCTGAAACTCCAAGTTCTTGGAGAGTGCGAAGGAGGATCTGATGGTTCACCGTGTCGAATGCAGCAGACGGGTCCAAAAGGACGATGACAGAGGAGAGGGAGGCTGCTTTAGCAGTGTGCAGTTCCTCAGTGACGGCAAGGAGGGCAGTTTCTGTGGATCCAGAAGGTTGTTCTGATGGAGATAGCAGGAGAGTTGTCTAAGGACAGCGCGTTCACGTGTTTTAGACAGGAACGGGAGGAGAGAGACAGGCCTGTAGTTGATAACATCTGACGGGTTGAGAGTGGGTTTCTTTAGGAGAGGGTTTACTCTTGCCTCCTTGAGACTGTTTGGAAAGTGACCAGAAGTTAGAGAAGTGTTGATGAAATGGGTGAGAAACGGTAGAATATCAGGAGCGATAGTCTGAAGGAGGTTTGAAGGGATAGGGTCCAGAGGACAGGTGGTAGGGCGGGCAGAGGTAATGAGGGTAAGAACCTCACTTGGAGAGAGAGGGGAAAAGGAGGTTAGTGTGTGGGGAAAAGGAGGGTCTGGTGACCCAGCGGTGAGTAGAGGTGAGTCTGAAAAAAAGGTTGATGATATTCGCTCTTCTTTTTCTAAGTGGTTAACAAAATCGCTTGACAGAAGGGAGGAGGGGGAAGGGGCTTTGAGGAGGGAGGAGAAGATGGAAAATAGTTTTTTGGGATTGGAATAGGAAGATTGGATCTTATCTTGAAAGAAAGTGCTCGAGATCGAAGCAGAGAAAGAGGAGAGGAGAGCCTGATAGGTTAGGAGGTCGTCACGGTGTTTGGATTTCCACCATTTCCGCTCTGCTGCCCGAAGGACGGTTCTATTAGCACGCAGTGCATCATTTAGCCAGGGAGCAGGAGGGGACTGACGAGCCTGCCGAGATGCGAGAGGACAGAAAGAGTCCAGAGAGGATGAGAGAGTAGAGAGGAGAGTTTCTGCAGCAGAGTTTGGAGGCAGCAATTGGAACGAGTCAGAGGAAGGGAGGGCTGAGAGCACCGATGAGGCAAAGGTAGAGGGGGAGAGGGAACAAAGGTTACGGCGGACAGGTGCAGGATGAGAAGAGATTAGTTTGTTATGTTTGGAAAGGGGTAGAGAGAATGAAATGAAGAAGTGATCGGATGTGTGGAGCTGATTTACAGAGAGGTTAGAAGTAGCGCAGTTCCTTGAGAATATGAGATCAAGGACATTGCCAGCTTTATGAGTTGGTGGGGACGGAGACAGTGAGAAAGCAAAGGCGGTTAACAGAGATGTTAGTTCGTCTATCTTCCCCGTCTTGAGGTTGAAGTCTCCGAGAAGTACAGCGGGAGGACCAGTTTCAGGGATGTGTGAGAGGAGATGATCTAATTCCTCCAAGAAGTCCCCCAAGGCGCCTGGTGGAGAACAACAATGGTTAATTGTATAGGATGGGTTACTGTGACGCCATTTTTCCTCGATTCTCCCAAAGAAAAAACGTTGTGCGTTGTGCCAAAAGCAAGTTATGCACTCTATTTATCTGTGAATCCTACATGGTGTTTGTTTCACCTGGAATGCTATTAGTGCGTCTAGTTTGGGGATACAGCCACACCCACTTGTGTAGGCTATTAATTAGAAACAGATATGTACTAAGTAAATAGCCTACATTAGTTCCTGCTCAAGATTAGATTCAACTTTATTGTTATTGCACAGATTACAGGTACTGAGACAACGAAATGCAGTTTAGCTTCTAACCAGGTGGAACAAGCAGTAAAGTGAAAAGTAATGTTCACAATCTACAGAATAAAATATAGAATGATGAATAAACAGTGAGGACGGGTATGAATACACTAGATATCAGCCTGTGAACAGTATTAACAGTGTGTATGAATATGCTAAGATATATAAAGTATGAAAACGGTAGGACCATACAACCCAGTCTCACAAAAAAACGTGTAATAACTACGTTGGTCCACAACGTAGGACGTAGTATTTCTACAAAAACGCCTCTGAAATTGTAATATCCCTACGTTTGTTTCCCCATTCATTCCAATGGCTGGCGTCTATGTCACGTGATCTTCACATTTCTCCCTGCAGAAAAAAAAAAACATGGCCGAACTTCGTTTTATTCTCGGTGTAAAATGCCTATTTAAAGTTACTTTGGCCATTAAAATGCGTTTTGATGTCATTTGATGCGAGGAAATATGAGTTGTTATTTCAGATTATGTGTGCAGTGGATGTACATGATCTTTAGTTTGCTAGTTATTACGAAGATTACTTCAGGAAATGGTGTCTATACAACGTTTTCATTGTTACCAAGGTGGTTGCTAGGGACGCTGCTATCGATATTATTTCTGTTGTGTAACTGTTTAATGGTGTTATCTTTATTGCTACCTCCTTCCCCGTCAAAGTATAGTGTTGGTCCACAGCGCTAACGTATTAGTTTAACAAAATCTGCATCTAAAATGGTGCAGAAATGTTATTTTCCCCTGTTCAATTCCAGTCTCACATCTCGCAGCACATCGTCATGAACAAATACCGGAAACAGACCGAAAACACTTTATTCCGAGTGTGCTTGCTTTTCTCTTTGAAAGTCATCACATAACGGCATTGTAATACACGGTTCGGCTGCATTAAATATTACATATCTGCCGTAGTTCTGTATTTATAGAGCCCTGATGAGAAGACTTCTAGACAAACATGAGGAACTGCCGCCAACACTGGAAACGTGACGTGGATCATAAATATATCAACAATTAAACAGCATCTTACATTTCTTTTCACACAATGCTTCTCCTTGCAGTATCGACAGTAATTCGGCGGACTTTTATATTTGATCCAATTGGTAGATAGGCTGTATTTACACCATAAAGGTGCACAGCTGATATAAAGGGACACCTAGTGGTTAAAGCATGTTATTGAATTTCATTATTTGTATTATTAGATATTAATAGAATCCCTATAAAGTATGTTCATTACTCGTTATTCTCTACTAATAGTTAATTAAAGACTGTATATAATTACTATTTTGCACATCCCTTTCAAGATTTTCTAAGGTTTATTGACATATCATATAGGCCTACACAACTATGGTGTAGTTATGCAATGAATGAAAAACTTGGGTCGCAGGTTCCTCAACAGTGCATTACAAGACACCTATCAATATTTGTGCATACCTCCAGCAATGTTAACTATGTTGAAGCACTCATTTTAACTGATATTATACATATGTATTATACTCTTATAAGATGTATGTAGATAGTATAAGAAATGTGCAGAATATGACAATTTAATGGTGGAGGTACACATATTGAAAGATGTCTTGTGATGCACTGTTGAGGAACCTGTGACCAAAGTTTTTCATCTCCGACCTTGTCAGGTATTGAACAATCAATACATAAAGAACACAGAATTATTAAATATAAAACACAGAATTTGTGAATTTGTGTGATTATACTAAATGATTTACAAATAAACACCACTGCATATTTACAACTATACACATGCTGATGTAACGCAAATGTTTCCAACTTGGGATCAATAAAGTATATCTTATCTTAAGATGATCGATGGCTACTGCCATATTTGCACAATGTGCCTCTGAACCTTGACAAGTGCATGTTTCAGGCTCATCAATGAACAACAGGAGGGGTCACAGACATAAGACCAGCTGTTAAATAAAGCTCTTCTGACCTTAGCTGTCGTGTGGGTATATATTAATGATGCCCATTATGGGCACAAGCCATTTTCACCCATTTATTAATTATATGTTTTAAATGTGAGTGTTTCCTATCCCCTAAACCTCCAGGTATGTACACAGTTTAATACTGGCAACTTCTTATTATGGGAAATATGAAAACGTCTTTTAAAACTACAACTCCCAGTAGAGACGTGCCATAGATAGAGAACATGTTGCGAAACACACAATAGCCAGCATGTGTAGTTCTGGGGACGGGGTGGGGGGGACGGGACGCGGTGGACCTGTTCAAATCCAGTTTTGGACAGTCTGCCGTGGTTCCATCCCATTTCAAGTGCTGTTCGACGCTCTGCACACTCCAATCACAGAGCTTGAGGACTATCACAGGGTTTGTCAAGCGAAGCGGAGAGAATACTTACTTCCGGGTGTAATATTCTGTAAAGCAAATGAGCTGCTCCGACCCTCGGTCCTGACGGACTCCAACTTGTGTTTATTAATCAAACAAATAAATAAACACAAGGATAATGATGTGTTATTGTTGAGTAAATGGAGAATTGCACAGGGGAAAATAACGTATCTATTGTGGTGAAATGACATTATTCACCCACGGATCTATGGGTTAGGGTATTGTTCTGCACGGACATTTTAGTGAGCCGGACTTCCTGTCTCCGCCGGTCTTCGCTTCCCGGGCATGAAGCTGTTTACATGTGTTTTGAGATGCTAAATAAAAGTCTAGCTTGTACCTTTGATACCCCGCCTCCGACTCCCATCTCTCGGCACCACACTATGCCACAATTTTAGATGCGGATTTTGTTAAACTAATACGTTTGCACTGTGGACCAACACTATACATTGACGGGGAAGGGGCTAGCAATAAAGATAACACCATTTTACCCAACATAACAGAAATAATATCGATAGCAGCGTCCCTAGCAACCACCTTGGTAACAATGAAAACGTTGTATAGACACAATTTCTTGAAGTAATCTTCGTAATAACTAGCAAACTAAAGATCATGTACATCCACTGCACACATAATCTGAAATAACAACTCATATTTCTCGCATCAAATTACATCAAAGGGCATTTTAATCGCCAAACTCCTGCTGTGCAGAGGACAACGTGTGTCTGCTGATTGTACCACATTGATCCAGAGGTGCCTTCCCCCTCAGGACATCCCAGTGCAAAACAAGGGTTTCATTGATCCAATTGACTACAGCTGCAGAGGACAACGCATCACTGACTGTTCACATTATGACAAGATCTTGAGACAGGCTTGTCTCAGATTGTTCAGACTCTGAAGAAATTATGCGATGATTTGACAGCATAACTGTGCAAGAGTTTTCCAGAGGGTGGTGTACAACAATAGGTTTAGTGTTTGAGAAGGGAGGCTGATTGTTTAAACGATGGTCTGGAATACTGAAAAGATTAAAGTTTAATATCCTTGTTTGGCAAACAAGACATCTGATTATTAGGTCACACATAATAATCTAGACATATAAACTAACTATGAGTAAAGGGATGAATGGATTTCATATCCTAGGGAGGGTTAGTTATGTTGTGAATACTTCGCAAGGTGTTTGCTAATGTATTTTGAAGAACAAATAACAAGGACACAAGTCCAATTTTGTGTTTAGATTAAATTGTCCATTACCAAAACTGTTCACCTTTTGTCTAGATTTGGACTTTGATGGTAAGGGAGTATTTATGCTTATTTTTATACATCTGACATTTTAAAATATGTTGGCTATTCACTAGATAGACATTGGTTAAGAACTTTTCTGAAGATTGAATATTTGTTCCAATTCTAAATATTCCTATTTAAAAAGTAATTTTAGAGTAAAGAAGGCTGATGCTGAAATGGGAAATAATGTGGCGCCTTCAATCACCCATTGTAATGGTGCATATTATTGACGACCAATAGGGAGGAGGGGTCACTCGACCCACCCTGCAGTGGGTTTTAAAATCTTACTTGCAGCTTCACAGGAAGCGCACGGCACCAGATTATGGGTTTAGAAGACTAACGTCACCACCTCCTAATGGACATTCATTTAGTTAGTAATTAACTGACATTTAGAGATGTTAAAAAGTAAAAACATACCTACCATGAGGGATAATTCCTAAGTTCAGCAACAAACCATTGATGAAATTACTTCTGTTTTTAGGTCCTTGATAGAGGAAGGAGTGATTGTTACATGTCCGGACACCCAGGGTTCCACGCACGGTTAAAGACGTTAACATTGTTTTTTAGGTATACCAGAATTGAAGATACATGAGTATAGTGACCGATGAAGAGCTACACAGGTCCTAGTAGAGGTTTCACTCAAGATAATAATTGTGTGCACAAGTTTCTGAAATAGATCTATTGGACATTTTGATGTGGATTATTTGTTGATGAACTGCAGTGGTGTACAATGGGGAAGTGACATGTTTTGGCTAGACACTTTTCAGGGAATGTGGGAAACAGCTGTTCCAATGAGGGGTTGGAGATATCTTGAACATTATAGTTGTAATTGTGAATTAATAAATGATGGCGCTCCATATATACAGATTTTTATAGACAACGGATACTGGCCTATGCTGAAACATCAAAGTCTCTGCAGAGCACGACACATGGCCAAAAAGACTGAGGCCAAATTACCTTTGACCCTGACCGACAGGGTAACTTGAGAAGGCACAGTCAATGACTGACTCTGAGGTGAACCTGACCAAACTTGACTTTACAACCTGACAGTGTGAGTGTATGTCTGCATCTGATCAGTGCAACTGCATGATTTAAAACAAGCATGTTTATTTCTGGGGCTCTGTGGGAAATGAGAGGTTTCCTAACATTCTACAAAAGGAGAAATCGCACATGTGACCTGTTTCTAATCTACTTGATGATATTTCACTCCCACAGGAGGCGGCAGTTTGCAGAATGTGAAGCTCAAACTAAAACATGAAGATTCTGTTTCTTTTAGGACTGAATGATGGAGAGAAACACTTCATATTACTGAAGTGTTTACTGTGGAAATGAAGGATGTACATTTGGGAAAAATGTTTGGTATTTTCTTATAATCCATTATGACCTGAAGGTTTTCTTCCCATATAGGATTTTGTTACACATGAGTTCATGTGTAACAAGGGGGAGTGTAAACTTGTGTAAACAATGTACATTTTTCATTTAGGGACTGAAAGGAACCTGCTGCCCCAACTCGATTGTTCAATCTGACCATTGATTGACAGTTTTAGAATGAACCTGCTCCATATCTGGGGATAAGATACTGTTTGATGAATGTTGACATGTCTCTAATATTGATTGAGTTATAGCAGGTAACACAGATAAAGAATCAGTGGCCAAGGGGCTACCAGAGAGATGTAAGTCCAGAATGGAATACTGAAGAAGTTGACCTGTGAGTAATGTTTCAACAGGTATTAAAGTAACTGAGGTTTGAAATGTAGAAAGAACAAATTACAGTTAAAGCTAACACATAGTAATGTAATGAGACAACATTTTATTTAGACAACATCATGTAACTAGCCTGGTAAAGAAGTAAAAGCCATAGACTTTATTGTTTAGGTCATTATGGGGATATACATTTCATCTACGTTTATAATAGAAAGACATTTGATGACAGTTTGTTGGAATTCTGTATTCATTTTTTCAGCGGGATAATATCTAAGCACTGACAGGTAAAAGCAGTATCCCCAGGAAGCCATTAACTTTGTTAGTATTTTGAATCCATAACATTAGTGTGTTTCTTTACCAGAAACATTAGCAGTTCAAATCATATTTAGATTTTTAATGGGATCTCAAGGATTTCTCCTCGTCCTGGTTGTTTTGAGTGTTCCTTCTTTTAAAGCAAACTCATAGGATCGGCGCGGAGAAGTCAAACCTTCTCCTTCAATATATATATATATATATGCAATTTTCGACAGATACAGCCCACTCAAACATATATATATTAGCTGTACACTTGACGAATATAATAGTTTTTTATGGACAATTTTACCATTCAATCTCGTCCAACTGTTTTTGCTGCCGTCACTCCTCGGCTCTTGGTAATTCAGGAATTTATCAAACCTGGCAACTCCGGGTTTCCTTGCAGCTGTCAATCAAAATCCAGTGGCTCCGCCCTAAAGTCCCAGAAACTTTTCACGCGCGCGTAGGCTGTCTCTCTCGCGAGCAAGCGCAGAGCCGCTCGCGGGGGTTTAATCTGCGCGTGAGGGTCATTTTATGCTCGTGTAAAAGCACATTTTCCGCTCGTGAGTAGCTTGTTTTACGTGCTAGAATATTGACCCAAATCTGACTCCATAGTTATGGGTGTCTTTTACAACAACCTGCACTCTCTTGAGGAACAACACCTGCTTGACATCAGTAACGTCCTGCACATCTTCTGCTGCCACTACGTTTTCTTGCCACGCATCCAAGCCAACCTGGATGTGTTCAGTGAGGCCTGGGCCAACCATCCCATCAGGACAGAGCAAAATCTGACACCCAATCAGTTGTGGCAGGTGGGCCAGCACCTGAATCCTGTTGCAGATCCTGAGCCGAGGTAAATTATACATTTTCAAAACCATCACTATCTCTTGTTTATTATCAATCAATAAAAACCCAAACAGTATAATAAGCTATCTGATTCATAATCTAACTCCCCTTCTTGGATTAAAAGAACCTCTGCTGGGAGCAAGCAAGAACACTTTTCTATAATATTACACTATTACCTTTCCACAATCACTCCATTTTTTATTATTATAGAACAATTGCATACCCTCTTTATTTCGTCTGATCACATATTTTTTAATAAGAAGCAGTAATGGCACAGTGCTTGCTTTAATATTTGTACACTCACTTTGTCTTTTTTAGGGTTCACTCATACCAGAGATTCAATGGGAAGAGAGTGGATACACAAATGAGCATCATACCGGGGTCAATGTCCCTACGCTGAACTTCCCTCTCTCAGACCTTGAAATTATGCAACTGCAAGACAACATTGATCTATTGGAAGAATCTGAATGTTTCGGAGTGGACATATAACTCAATACTGTCCAATACATTGAGAACTTAATTGAGCACCGATAGTTGTTACATTTAACAACTATAGTATGATTTCAGTTATTTGGCAATGATGGAAAGTTAATCATTTTATATTTACATAGCTTATGCTTGATTAAGTTAATCTCAATTGCATGATTAGACATTTTTCTTTTGACTTATTAATGGAAGTGTTTTTAGAGATGCATTTTCAGTCAGGAGCAAAAACCGTTTCAGAGCAACAGAATTACATTCATTTTACATTCATTTTACAAAATAAAAACATTGTAAAAGAACTATTCGGAGTGTACTACTTTACTGTTCAAGGGATTTGGCATTGTTAAAGTGTAACAATGATAATGGACAAACAATCTTTTTCCAAATGTCCTTTATTTATAAAACACGGTAGGTGTACCAACTGTAACCCTGTATCTCACACAGTGTATTGAATAGAGAGGCAAACCCTTCTCCAGAAAAATACAAAACAAACTGAGTCAGTGTGTAGCTACACAAGCCCAAAGCCTGAACTGATGGAACTGAGGGCCATCATCAAGTCCTGGTGGAACTTCTCAGGTTTTGGTAGTGGCTTGGGAGCTTCAATTTTAGGAAGCAGGTGAGAGCCACTGGGTATTTTGAAGTAACAACCTCAACTTCAAGGTTTGTTGTGAGCAGCTCCCACCCGACCCAGAACTTCAAGAGGTCACGCAGCACCTTCGGAGATGCTATGGGAGAGAATTTGTTATGTATGCGATACCTCTAATTGCATTATATCAAAACTTAAATTTGAGCAGTAAAACCTGCAGGAATATCAACGGTTAACCCATGCATAGATTTGTATTTGTGAACCGATGTGTGTATATTATATTTCATCAGAACTGCCATCTCTTCAGCTGCACTACAGCTTTAGCAGTCATTACACTTAAGTAACTAGTTTAAAATAGAGATGTAATAAAAAGTGTTACCTTCCTCTATGAATTGCCTCAAAAATCCAGTGACGAGACCGACTTTCTCCAATGGAACGGCCTCGTCCTCATCGCTGTCACTTTTGGGCTGTGGCCAGTGGATGTTCTGGATCACAGTCTATAGGGCAGGGGTCGGCAACAGGCGGACCGCGGTACGGACCCGGAGCTATAATCAATACATTAATAGGGGATTTTTCGGCGCCTCCCGCTTTTTTAACGCTGATTTGGGTGACTTGTGTAATTCGTGGAGAACCGAAGAGTTTTCAACTTCTTTTTCAACTTCTCACTTCAAAAAAGAAGAAGAAATCTAGACCGCAAAAATAATTAAACAAGCGAGTACCTATTTTTCCTGGCCAAGGACAGGTTCCTTGAACGCAACACCAGCGTAACTTGTCTTCACGTGGTATATGTCTCGTCTGAAAGGAGTGCTGACAGAGAGCACCGGAACGCCGCTCCAGCCCTTAAACTATTGCAATACCCATAAGGAGCCGTACACATGCCGCAGTGTTTGCGTGGCTGTGTCTTTAGTTGTAAGCACAGTGGCGATCTGTTGTTATTAGCATCTGGTTAGCTATGCTAACGAATTTAAAGCGCTTTTCTACAACCAGGTGGCAGAGAGCTCTCTCCTGAGAGGCTCACATAACCTCAACTCAGTGAGGTTAAGGCACACCTTGATATGATCAATATAGTTATTAATGAGACTAAATGAAAAACAGGGGTATAATATACTATATGACAGTAACAAAAAAGTTGTTAAAAATAACAAGAATAGAGTTTAAAATGGGAGTGATTTGTAAAATATCCAAAAAGAAAAATATGCTTACAGTTCTGTTACATATGGGTGTTGAGAGATGTATCCATAGATCTCTTAATGTTGCTCTCAAAGTGCACCAGATTGATGCTTTTAACTTCAATATTTAAAAAAAAATCTTCCTGGGGGAGCACGCCCACCTAGAGGAGGTTAGGTCCCCCCCCTACTTAAATCATGTTCACATGGATAGGATACTAAACACATTTGCACACATCTTGTGTCCATATCTTTCTGTTTTGGTGGTCATGCCACACCGTGCACATGTATGCATACGTGAGTCATGGTGAGATATCTGGATTAAGAGGTTGCTTTTTCTTTGCACAGGATGAAAGAAAGGCCAAATGAATGGGCTGTGAGTTTAGTTTTTTTAAGCAAAGGTTGAGTTCATTCATTTGTACGGCCCTCGGAAGATGTTGTAAAAATTGAAAGGAAAAAGGTTCCCCAGCCCTGCTGTAAATAATAACAAAAACCCTTTTAACTTAACATCTCTGTCTCCTATTGATCTGAGTATATTATAAAGAATAGCCAGTTAATTGAAGCATTATAGCACAGGCCTTTGTCAGATGGTATATTAAGCTGTTTTTTTCTGCTTCGAATAGTTCTCTCTTTTTTTCACCATACCTGTGTTTGCATCACTGTAACCAATGAGCACCTGCATGTGTATGAGAATAGCCCTGACTCCATGTCGGCCCAGATTTAAACTCCTGGCAGGACAAGCTCGAGCTCAATTCTCACACTGAATTTAAAAAAAGTGAGTGAGGGACTGCAATATAAGAGGGAAAGAAAGAGAAACTTTAAAACTGTTCAATTGTTATGTGTAAAGACTGATATTGTTCCATAATCGTCTGAAACTGTTAAGTCATGATGTGAAACGGTTAACAAAGAAAAAGGGACTCTCAAGCTGCTGCTACACTTTATTTTATTTATCTAAAATTAATCACTTTTAAGATGCACACATTTTCAAAAGCTATTTTATTTATTTTCTCTATTTTATTTGTAAATGCAGCCCGAGAGGAACATTACACATATCCACAGTATTTACTGTATATCTGTATAGTTCAATGTTCATTGACAATACATATTGTTGTTTTTGAATTGTACTTTCTTTATTTGATTGGCAGTCAGCTGTTGATTACATGCAGACGTTGATAAAGCTACAGGTCACTTCAATATATATCACACTAATTCATGAAGCAAGTTAGACATTGTGATGTTCCGGACCTTTGCATGGGGAGATTTTCTCTAACTGGACCTCGTTGAATTTTAGTTGAAGACCCCTGCTATAGGGGATCAAATACAAATGTGTTATTTGCTAAGATTGAAGCTCATGTTATATGCTACAGAATTATCTTAACATTGTAAAGCATTGATTTAAGATCTACACACCAGTTTAAAAGCCCCACAAATGAAATTGCATGATAGTGTTTCCAAACAAATCCCTTGAATAACATAAATCCAATAAAGAAAATGGTACTTACCTGTGAGTTCAGCTCATCATTTTTCTCTCTTGGAAATAATATGGGGTGGACATCTGGCCTATTTGAAACAAGTGGCCAGATTCCCGTTTATTTAAGGCCTTTGCGAATCTGCTTGATCGGCTGCCTAACACGGTGAAGTACCTACTGTAAAAGGAACAATCAAACTGAGGCACTAATGGAAAAACACCACCGTAGCAGATACAGGAGGACTTACAAAGCAAACCTACTAATTACCTAAACATTGTATTGTTTAAATAAAAATGGTACAATATAAAATGATTACTGCATGGGAAAGAAGTTCCTGGAACAGCCAGTCATGATTGGTGGAGGTTGGAACAGGGAGGTCCCAGGACAGGCAAAGATCAGTCACACTGGTGGTTTCTTGAGCAGTAAGTTGTGTATTCTTGAGCTAAAACAGGAGAAAAGAGGACATCATTTAAATGCATGCAAAATTGTGTACGGCAGTCTGCAAAAGTGGACAAAGTAATTTAAATCAGATCCCTAATAAGTATTTCGGCTCTGTTATGATTTCTACATCTACATTTCCTAAAAATGCATCACATGCTCTGATGCAGCTGCTATAGATGTAACATTACAGCATTTTAAAACACAAAAAAGGAACAAGCACATTCACCAAACGATATCGTTATTAGGTTTGACACTTTGTATATGTTGTTCACCTCTCAAAACATTTCTATCTTCCATCTTTTGCTTGAACAAGTCAAAACGTCTTACCCTTCACCACATGTGCTTGCATGAAATGAGAGGACATCAATCGGGTAAGATTCAAGACATATAGGGCAAACCTGTAAAAAACATAAACAAATGTCAATACCTTTATCACATTATTATAAGAAAGGTTTTATGTTTAATAATTCTCTTTCAGATAAGTGATACAGGAAACATAATTCTATGATAAAAAATGAGTACATAGACAGTGCAAAAAGTCAGTTTGGTGAAATCAATGCCATTTAAGCCAATATATAAATATGCCTATGAAATAAATTCTAAAAGAAATACATTAGGCAATACATATGTATACATTTACATTTAAATACACATTTATTTATTTCATGGGACTTGTATTTCATAATGACATATTTATTTATTTCAGATGACTTGTATTTCATAATGACGCATTTATTTATTTCAAGAGACTTGTATTTCATGAGACATTTCCATTCCTTATATGCAAATGAACGGGGCGTGGTTAGCTCACAGGTCCAGAGACCCAGACCAAAGCCACAACACTGACTCAATAGCTTTTGTTTCACACTCCAGTACTCTTAAGTGGTTTGCAAACTGCCAATAAACCAAACCGGTTCAAGAACCATTCTTGTGCTTTTCTGGTGCTTAACTGGTTCTTCTCTGGTCCGCCCAATGCTGCTCTTCTGAGAGCAACCGCTCTGACAGCTCTCTCTCGGAAACAGCTAAAAGTCCTTCTGGAGGGAAAGAGACGTCTGTAAATCGGTGGATAATTTTTTTTAAACTAAATAAACTACCCCGTATGAACTATTGTATAGCCCTAGAATCATTAAGTCCTTAAAGTTGTAAAATGCACTAAAAGCTGAATCTAGATTTATTCTCTCTCTCCATTCATTCTAGTGAGCCGAGAGTGTGTGCTCGGGGGGGCGGGGCTTAAGGGGTGCATGCTCTGTGAGCGCACAAACGGGTTCTTCTGTTCTGACAGTGTTGCGAGGTAGGGGTGTTTACAACCCAACTCCTCACCGCGTGTTGTTTGGACGAGTCCTGCTTGAAATCATAACAGGGAAGGAATTAGACACCAGGATACCAGTTAAACAAAGTAGTAATAATGCAATACTTATACAATTCAAATAATCATAAGCAATGTGTGGAGTACTCCCGCCCTTATTCACGCCCTGCGGACATCCTATCGTCTTGTCAGCGCATGAAGAAAAGGGCCAACCACCAGAAAAACATTTCCCTAATACAAAAGAAGAGGTGGCGTTTCATTGGGGAGATACCAAAACGCTATCTCACAGGGAAATCAGCGTCTGGCAGCTTTGAAAGCCACAGGTGTTGGGAAGGCACCCCATTAAAACTCAAGGAAAATGCCCCTCCCCATTTGTAAAGCCTATCGATGGTTTAACCCAGAAAACATCAGGGATAATCTTTACACTCCAAACAGAAATCACCCTTAATTCTGCATCTTTCCTTCTTCACAAATAGCTTAAAACACTCTTTTGATAAACAGGTAAACAGTCAAAGAAAAAACTATTGTGCTCATCTATTTCTAACAAAAAAGAGAACATTGTTTCAGAAATCTATAAAAAAAACCTCTATATTGGAGAGGAAAAATGTACCTTTTGTTCCTTCAACTATAAACTCACACATACTTATTCAAGATACATAGATTTCCTTAAAACCTGGCCTGCCAGATATCTCAAACAGAATTTCCTCTCCCCACACCCTGTGCTGCATACCTCGACCTCCCCCACTGCAATAACACTTATTTTTTACAGCCCTTTGTCTCTCGCCATTTTAGTCCTCACATTTATGAAATCACTATAAAACACAAACACAGGTATTGCTTGAACAGTATTCACTTAACTGCTACTATTTGATAATTACCAGGGAACTCAACAGACCTCTTTTAGTGTCTGGAAATTGCAACAAGACTTTTTGCCCTTTTACATGTATCACACTTCTTTGGTACAATATCTCACATCAATTTCCACAAAAAGAGTGCAACTTATACAAGGCACTTGAACCATAACTATTGTCGCTCCTCTCCACTGTGTTCATCTCTCAACATTATATTTAGAGCCCTTTAAACATTTAGAAACAGCCCTTCATAGCAATTTCTTATGGCAGAATGAGAGGGAGACCAAAACATGTCAAAAAGCTGAGTCCCCATACTCGTCCTCTCCCTCCGAGACATAGGCCAACAGAGGCATTTGATACGGGGGGGAGAAGCATCTTTTCCTTCAATGGTGGAACTGATTAGTCTGACACATAATGAGCGGATGCACGGCACACCACAACACCCACATGATAGTCTCTGTCCATGGATATAACTCGAATGGTTTCATCAGACCCCTCTGAGGGCAGGATGGGCTGGTTACACGCAGCACATTTAGGCGCCAGGACCCTGTGGTAGTCTTTCAGACAGTAGATTTTATTCTCAGTGTCCACAGTGAAGGGCACTCCGTCCAGGCTCTCGTTGCAGATGACGCAGCGGAAGCAACCGGGGCGGTACAACTTCCCCAGGGCCTGCAGGCCTGCATGTCCATGATCAGATGTCCACCTGCGTTGCACTTGTCTGCAGACTGCTGGAACCCAGAGTACAGAAAGTCCTCTTCAAGAACAAAAAACCCTTCCTGCGTCATAGTAGAACGCCTTCCCTCTCAGCCTTCGACTACAGGCGCTGCAGGTGAAGCAGCTGTCATGGTAAAGGCTGCCCATAGCTTGGCAGGCCTGGCTGGCTCCATACACCGTCTTGTTGCACTTAACACACACTCCTGTTTCAGCGGAGAGTGGAGTCCCCTGTGCCGTCCTGGCTTGCCGTGTCTTTGTCCCCTCTGATCCGCTGACGGCGGCTTCTGGGCTGCCTGCTAGAGAGATGTCTTCCTTCTCCTCCGGCTTGCTGATGGCGGCTTCCGAGTCGATGCTGAATAGATGTCCTCCCGATCTTCCTTCTCCGGTCCGATGATGATGCCTCCTGGGACGACTGCTGGATGGATGTCCTCGAGGTCCTTCTCCTCCAATCCGCTGATGACAGCATCCGAGTCGACCTCCATGACGAGAGCCAGATCTGTCCTGATGTCGTCTAGGGTCCTCGCAGGTGTTTTCCCCACCGCACACTGGCTCCAGTGTGGTACCAGTTGTCCCCCTTTCCTTGTAGGCGGACGGCATGGGATGTCCTCTGGGTCACTCGGTCGGGGCCGGAGAGCCTGGGGTTGACAGTCAGCCTCCTGCGTCTCGGGTCCCCCTTTCGGCGTCAGCAACCTGTGTGGAGAAATCTGATACAAATCCCTCAAGCCTACGCTCCGGGCTCTGGGGCCCTCGGCTGTTTGACCCACCAGTGCGTGGGCAACTTGGAGCCTGTTGGTGGGGTGTCTTAAAACAACAGACGTGTGTGCACAGGTTTTCTAAATTAATTGTGCTGCTTCAGAATCTTGGACTGTGCCCACTAAATAAGAACCACAACATCTTTAGGTAAACTAAATAACATATTTCAATAGCTCTGAATTTCTGACAAGCATCCGTGTTTATTTTTAAATGAAATCCTTGAGATCCCATTAAAAATCTAAATATGATTTGAACTGCTAATGTTTCTGGTAAAGAAACACACTAATGTTATGGATTCAAAAACAACCAAAATCACGATACTAACAAAGTGAATGGCTTCCTGGTGATACTGCTTCTACCCGTCAGTGCTTAGATATTATCCCACTGAAAAACTGAATACAGAATTCCAACAAACTGTCATCAAATGTCTTTCTATTATAAATGTAGATGAAATGTATATCCCCATAATGACCTAAACAATAAAGTCTATGGCTTTTACTTCTTTACCAGGCTAGTTACATGATGTTGTCTGTTGAAACATTACTCACAGGTCAGCTCCCAGCATTCCATTCTGGACTTACATCTCTCCCAGCAGGCCACTGATTCTCTATCTGTGTTACCTGCTATAACTCAATCAATATTAGAGACATGTCAACATTCATCAAACAGTGTGTTATCCCCAAATATGGAGCAGGTCAATTCTAAAACTGTCAATCAATGGTCAGATTGAACAATCGAGTTGGGGCAGCCGGTTCCTTTCAGTCCCTAAATAAAAAAAAAAATGTACATTGTGAAGTTTACACTCCCCCTTTTTTACACATTATCTCATGTGTAAACAAAATCCTGCATGGGAAGAAAACCTTCATGTCATAATGGATTATAAGACAATACCAAACATTTTTCCAAATATACATCCATTATTTCCACAGTAAACACTTGAGAGTGATTCAGTCCTAAAAGAAACAGAATCTTCATGTTTTAGTTTGAGTTTCACATTCTGCAAACAGCCACCTCCTGTGGGAGTGAAATATCAAGTAGGTTAGAAACGGTTTCCCCTTTTGTGCAATGTTAGGAAACCTCTCATTTCACACATTATTATCACACAAAAATAATGTGTTAGTCCAAAACATGCTTGATTAGTCATCGTTTTAAATCATGCAGTTGCACTGATCAGGTGCAGACATACACACACTCACACTGTCAGGTTGTAAAGTCAGGTTTTGGTCAGGTTTGGTCAGGTACACCTCCGAGTCAGTCATTGACGGTGCCTTCCCAAGTTACCCTGTCTGTCAGGGTCAAAGGTCAGTTGGTCTCAGTCTTTTTGGCCATGTGTCGTGCTCTGCAGAGATGTTCCAGCACAGGCCAGCATCCTCCGTCTATAAAAATCTGTATATATGGAGCGCCATCATTTATTAATTCACAATTACAACTATAATGTTCAAGATATCTCTGTTTTCCCAAATTCCCTGAAAAGTGTTAGCCAAAAAATGTCACTTCCTTATTGTACTACTACTGCAGTTCATTAACACCTAATCAATATCAACACGTCTAATAGATGTAATTCAGAAACTTGTGTACATCACTATTATCTTGTGTCAAAACATTACTAGGATCTGTAAAGCTCTGCTATGTATTCCATAACTCATTCTATTAATTTATCTTCAATTCTGGTGCACTTAAAGAACAATGTTACCCTCTTTAACAGTGCGTGGAACTCTGGGTGTCTGAACATGTAACAATCACTCCTTCCTTTATCAAGGACCTAAAAACAGAAGTAATTTCATCAATGGTTTGTAGCTGAACTTAGGAATCATCCCTCATGGTAGGTATGTTTTTACTTTTTAACATCTCTAAATGTCAGTTAATTACCAACTAAATGAATGTCCATTAGGAGGTGGTGCCGCTAGTCCTCTAAACTCATAATCTGGTGCCGTGCGCTTCCTGTGAAGCTGCAAGTAAGATTTTAAAACCCACTGCAGGGTGGGTCGAGTGACCCCTCCTCCCTATTGGTCGTCAATAATATGCACCCTTCTAATGGGCGATTGAAGGCCCCACATTATTTCCCATTTCAGCATCAGCCCTCTTTACTCTAAAATTACTTTTTAAATAGGAATATGTAGAAATGGAACAAATATTCAATCTTCAGAAAAGTTCTTAACCAATGTCTATCTAGTGACTAGCCAACATATTTTAAAATGTCAGATGTATAAAAATAAGCCTAAATACTCCCTTACCATCAAAGTCCAAATCTAGACACAAGGTGAACAGTTTTGGTAACGGACAATTTAATCTAAAAACAAAGCAAAATTGGACTTGTGTCCTTGTTTTTTGTTTTTCAAAATACATTAGCAAATACCCTGCGAAGTATTCGCAACCTAACTAACCCTCCCTAGGATATGAACTCCATTAATCCCTTTACTCATAGTTAGTTTATATGTCTAAATTATTATGTGCGGAAACTTCCGGGAATTGGGACGTGTAAATCTTTATTTTTAAACTGTCCCTCCATGGTGATTATATCTTATTTATCTGACTAGGTTGCTATGTGTTCAGTGTTATTTATTAATATAATGGACAATACTCGTCGTTACTCCTAACGTAGTTAATGTATTTATTTAACTGTCCTGCCCTTAATTCAAATGTGTAACTATTTTTAGTGTAAAAAACTGAAGTATTACACCCCCACTTTGAATGATGTATATTTATATATATATATATATATATATATATTATATTATATTAATCAAGAAGTACTACCAGAAGCACTTATAATGCTATTAACGGACTGGCTTACCGAAAGGCAGTTGAGTAGTACTTGAAATGTTTTGGCTCTATTAACCCAGATATATATTTCAATTATCCTGTGTTCTTATTTTTTATTTTCCTAGTCTAACGCACTTATTGTGAGTCGCTTCGGATTAAAGGCGCCAGTCAACTGGAATGTAATAATGCAAGAAGTACTACAAAATACCTCCACCAGATGGCGGCACCTCACCAGTTCCACCTCACTTGAGGGGAAAGATGCTTCTGAGAGCAACCAGCTTAAACTATGCGTATTTATCTGGTCTTTTCTCCCTTATTTATTAGTAGTTATTCACATAAAAGTATTCCCCGTACAGTCTATCGAGCTTTTTTGGTGCGATGTTTATTTCAACAGATAATGCGAACTTAGAATGCGCTTCGACACGGCTTTTCAGCTATGTGACATCCTCATGGAGCCGAAACCCAGGTCAACAGAATCCTTTATCGTCACGTTTAGCTTCTTAGATTAATAACCCCACAGAACAAGAGAACGAGATTCCGTTCGTTTCAAAATGGCTTTTTGAAATTTGCGTATCTCCTCTTGGTATTTAATTACATATAATACACTCCAGCGTCCTATGAGGCTGAAGAAGTATTATTGAGTTTCGCCCTGGATGGATATCTTTTCAGGAAATCCACTGGACTCGCACCGACTGAAATTGCCGACTTGATTTCCCTAAAATCAACGGGGCCTTGCACCATAACCTTACATTTCTCGTCGCTTCACGTGTAGCATCCTCAAGGTTCTCCACCTTTGCTTTATCATCATAGAGTAGTCCAAAGTTACCTACTTTATTCTATATGTACTGCATAATTATACCACAATTATAGTCTGTCGTTACCTATCTATGTTAATGTATGCAGTACACTATCTTATGAGATCAGTAGTCCGTCGTTACCTACCTATACTAATATATGCATTGCATTATTTAATCATCTAGTCTATGACACTGAGAAATATTCCTGACAACTCTAAAAAATTTGAATATATCCAAATCACAGATTTCGAGTGTAACGGGTATCCGTGCTTACCTGTGTTTTTTCGAGGTGCCCCCCTGGACTGCTTCGTCCGCTGGCTCCTGATGTGACTCCCTGTGAACTCCCACTCGCTAACGTCGGGTCACCACTTGTTGCGAGGTAGGGGTGTTTACAACCCAACTCCTCACCGCGTGTTGTTTTGACGAGTCCTGCTTGAAATCATAACAGGGAAGGAATTAGAAGACACCAGGATACCAGTTAAACAATAATCCGTTTTAATTAAACAAAGTAGTAATAATGCAATACGATATAATATAATACATTACTTATACAATTCAAATAATCATATAAGCAATGTGTGGAGTACTCCCGCCCTTATTCACGCCCTGCGGACATCCTATCGTCTTGTCAGCGCATGAAGAAAAGGGCCAACCACCAGAAAAACATTTCCCTAATACAAAAGAAGGGGTGGCGTTTCATTGGGGAGATACCAAAACGCTATCTCACAGGGAAATCAGCGTCTGGCAGCTTTGAAAGCCACAGGTGTTGGGAAGGCACCCCATTAAAACTCAAGGAAAATGCCCCTCCCCATTTGTAAAGCCTATCGATGGTTTAACCCAGAAAACATTATCAGGGATAATCTTTACACTCCAAACAGAAATCACCCTTAATTCTGCATCTTCCTTCTTCACAAATAGCTTAAAACACTCTTTTGATAAACAGGTAAACAGTCAAAGAAAAAACTATTGTGCTCATCTATTTCTAAGAAAAAGGGAACATTGTTTCAGAAATCTATAAAAAACCTCTATATTGGAGAGGAAAAATGTACCTTTTGTTCCTTCAACTATTAACACACAGGAATGTATAAACTCACACATATACTTATTCAAGGTACATAGATTTCCTTAAAACCTGGCCTGCCAGAGATCTCAAACAGAATTTCCTCTCCCCACACCCTGTGCTGCATACCTCGACCTCCCCCACTGCAATAAAACTTATTTTGTACAGCCCTTTGTCTCTCGCCATTTTAGTCCTCACATTTATGAAAGGATCAAAACAGAGAATTCACTATAAAACACAAACACAGGTATTGCTTGAACAGTATTCACTTAACTGCTACTATTTGATAATTACCAGGGAACTCAACAGACCTCTTTTAGTGTCTGGAAATTGCAACAAGACTTTTTGCCCTTTTACATGTATCACACTTCTTTGGTACAATATCTCACATCAATTTCCACAACAGCCAGGCATGACGGGTAATCTGCGACATTTCGCTCTCTCAAAAGTTGGGCCATTTTGACTTCATGCGCCAATGAGCAGCTCTCATAGGAACTAGCTTTATCCAGCATTTCCCTCTCATAGTTTCTAGTGATCAGACGGTACACCTTCACCGCCTTACCCCCTAAACGCACCAGGAGCGTCTGCGCCGTGTTACGGCCGCGCCGCGGCGGTCGTAAGGATCGCGGCCACTCTAGTCAATGGGTGCTATTCCACCACACGCGCCGCGGCTCAGACGCGTCCCAGAAGCGGCTCGGCGCAGCGCTTCTCTAAAATTAGGATGAATCCTATTTTTGCCGCAGCGCAGCCGTAAGGTAAGGTCGGGCAGGCAGCCCCCCCCTCGCAGGAAGTGGAAATGTGAGCATCCGGGCCAGGCCCATCCCGCATATATACTAATTTAGCAGACCCCCCTCCTTCATCACAACACCTCCACTACGATACGCACAATGGACGACGAGGTGTTCATAATGGAAGTGGAGAAACACACCATTGTATACGATGTAACCAATGCTTTTTACAAGGACAACATCAGAAAGGACAAGGCCTGGTTTTTAGTCGCTGCAGTTTGTGGAGTGGAAGGTAACAACTACATATTAATGTTTTAAAGTTAATTAAGAACTGCGAGGCTGCACACACAGGGTGTCCGCGGGGTCTTAAAAAGTATTAAAAGTTGATAAATCAATTTAGCAAAAATTAAGGCTATTAAAAAGTATTAAAAGGCATTTTCCAAGGTATTAAGAAGGTCCACAGCAACGACAACATGAAACGCCCTTTAATTTACTGAAACAACATGTCGGGAAACCCCCTCAAGGTGGCCCCATGCATCGCGTGCCATAAAATGCTGCTTCTTATTTTAAGTTTCGCTGCCTTGCTCCGCCGCTCTGTGGGGGGGGGGGGGGGGGGGTTATCTGCTGGTGGACTACCTGAGAGATATACAGCAGGAGAACACGCCGTCCACTGCGGAGAATAAACAGAAGGACAACCATGCTCCGGGGTCTTCTTCGCTGCTTTTGGTGTATTTTGTGGCGGCAGCAGCGCCACTTACAGGCCTGGCATATGTACTACAGCGTTTCCAGCATTTCCAGCGGTCTAGTGTGAACGGACACGTTAATGAAATGCAGTGTGCGAACTATACCACGGTCTCCGGGGGAGCCGGGATTTTTTTTTTTGCGGGGGGGGGAATGCTGATCGTGCATTAATAGCAACAGCACAGACATAGGCCTATTATAAAGAGAAAATCTGTTGCACACGGGGTGGTGCCACAGGTCTACATTTACATGAAACGTCCCGATGGATCATGTTCATGTCAACAGATTTCCCGAGCATGTATGGGCTACGCAAACTTCAATAAACTTGATAATAAATAATCCACGGACCACCAATGTAACGTTTGACTGTTTAATTAAATCAACTTAAAATGACAAAAACAGGCTACATTGTTTCACATGGGCTATAGCCTATTATGGCTGTAGCCTACATAGAGCCGAACACACGCGATAAGAGCAGCCAGCGGCACCAACTATGAACAATATTAATATTAATAATACAGCTATAGCACAACACAACCCTCTCACTGCCTGGAGAGACGCGACGCCACACACACTACACAACGGCTCGTCTTCTTGTGTCTCTTCAGCCCCCAAGTTAACGTTAGCTGTCAAGTTAGCACTAGCACTGACGTTAGCTCCCTCCTCTCTCGGTTCTGTTGTAGCAGCAGTCACAACGTACGATGTGCTACTACCAGCTACATTCGGTTGGTCTTCTTGATCGGGTTGTTTGGCCGTCTTTTTAAAGAAATTGCCCAAGGTTGTGTTTTTCTTTTCGACATGTCAGCAGCAGCAACAATGCCTGGTAAACATGCAGTGCTAACTAAACGAGCTTGTGAGTGAGTGGGTAGTGGGTGGAGCTGCGGGCAGCGTGCAAGCAGGCGACACTTTTTTCATGAATCATAAACTCTAAATATTATTTTATTTCACTTATTTTACACCTTTGAAAAAAAAAAAACATGCCCAAATTTATTTGGTCATCATATCAGTATTTTAGAGAGCTCCCCCCAAATTTCACAAACCATGTTCCCAGGGGAGCTCATGTCACCTCTAGGGAAGCTATAGCTCCCCCTGCTCCCCTCCAGTTCGCACCCTGATGAAATGAATGCGTGTGAACGGAAGACTTTTTTGCGTTTGCGTTTTACTGTATGCGTCCTCGTGGGGCCGGGGTCTAAGCCAAACTATATCCGGTCACAGAGATCTGCTATTTTAAAGTAAGGTCAACACATATCGACCCTAAATATAGTCTATATTAAGAACGAGAAAAGTCTTAACATATATATCGTTTTTTGTAAACATATGACAAATGTGTGAGGGTGATGACGTCAGAGCATCGTCCTATGTGCCGGGCTTAGCCCCGGACAGCCCCAGCCCAATTTAACCCCTGGGTATTTGTGAGGGAGCTCCTATATGGCATTACCCCGCTGAAGCTCACCAAAGTTTAATATATTTCATCGTTCAAAGTTTTGTCAATTGTTGTGTTTATTGGTCAAATACTGGTTTCTAATGGTTTCTGAGGAGTTGTACTGGAATGAAAGAGTACAGAAGCAGCAAAGCAGCATGCTGCATTAACCCTAACCCACAGAGAGGTTGAAGTTCATGTGGAGAGGAGGCTTCAGTAGTCTGTCTGCTAAACTAAAACAAAAAGTTTGCTGTTTTAAGGGCCTGTGTCCACTGAGTGCTAGTTTTCTGACAGAAGCGCCGGGATGATGCAGGCCCCTGTGCAGTGGAGGGGGAAAAATGCACCTGGTGTTTTGTTGTTATGACAACATCACTGAAATATCAACATATCTTCGATCCAGTATCACCACTTTAGCGGTTTTGCTTACTTAAGGATATCCTTTAACAGGCAGGAGATAGGTTGCCTTCAGTCCCCTTTTTGACCCTGAATTATTTAGCTGACAGAAAATAGGCCATCGTGTTTATGTCCGCGCCTCCCTTGTTAGCATCACATTGGCTGGGAAAAGCGGCGATGACGACAGGAGAGCCTTTCTAAAAAAGTTAAACTTTTAACCTGAAGCGGTCATATACACTCTGTTCTCATTGGTAACAACTGAAAAGAAAAGTGCAGGTGTTGAGGAAAAAAGTGGCCTGTGGACACATGCCCTTAATCAGTTCTTAGCTATTCAGATGTTTTCTCCTGACCAATAAAAGCATGAAATTAATGTTTTCTTTATTGGCAATTTAGGAAGGATTATGGGCCATTCATTCCTACACAGTGGACCCTGCATATCTGGCCTAAGTCCTGCAATAACTCATGTCCTGTTCGGGGGATCACCAGAAACTACAACAATCCAAATTGAGGATTGCCCTGATATTGACATCCGTACCACTATCCAGTTGGTAAGAATGTTGGTTGTGTTATTTGTTTAAATTAAGAACAGTTTGTTTCCTCTGTCTGTATATAAATATATGTATATATATATACACACACATATGTTCTCATCTAGCTGGAGGGCAACGCTGAGTTGACAAAACAGGAAGAGAAAGCTGTCTTTGATCTCGCCTTGTCCTGGGACCTGCCTGGTGTTACGAAAACCAACCGGAAGTGGCTGCATGAACGGCTTTTATTCCATGCTGTGGGTGACGTTGCACGCTACTTTTTTGAAACTGCAGATGTAATACTATGTTCAATAATGTTTTTTTTTTATTTATTCTGCTGTAGTACAGAACATAATGCATTTGCTCCATATAGCTCAAATGAAATACTTGTTTCTCTGTATAGACTTGCTGTTTATTTTGTTCCAACAATAGCTTTTTATGTTGTTTTCTGTTTTGGGATTCTAGGTGATTTCACGAACAAGCCGTCAGGTTAAGCAACTGAGAAAAGGAGACCATGGTTTGGCCCTTTCTGAAGGAGAGAGCAGACAAAATGCCCACATTTCTCCTTCATTTCATAAGGACTTCAGAGGCTGCTCTCAATTTTCATGTAAAAATGACATCCACACTTGTGAAGTGAAAAAAGGCAAACCAGATCCTCTGTCTATGTCTCCTCTGTTGTCCACAGCAGTAGTGTTATAATTCCTCTTTAACACAAGAACTTCATGTCAACTTTGTACAACTGCACTAAAAGATTATTTTATGACTTTTTTTGCAGACAGTCATTACATTACATTGCATTTAGCTGACGCTTTTATCCAAAGCGACTTACAATAAGTACATTCGACCAGGAAGACACAACCTTGAAGAAAACAGAATCATATAAGAACATCAGGTTTCAAAGAGCCAATCGTTTCAAGTGCTACTCAACTGGCTTTAGATAAGCCAGTCCTTTATTAGTATATAAGTGCTCTGTTAGCAGTTCTTTGTTAGTCATTCTATCGCTCGAAGTGGAGTCGAAAGAGATGAGTTTTCAGTCTGCGCCGGAAGGTGTGTAAGCTTTCTGCGGTCCTGATTTCAATGGGGAGCTCATTCCACTATTTTGGAGCGAGGATAGCAAATCCACGTGTTTTTGCTGATGGGAACTTGGGTCCCCCTCGCAGCGAGGGTGCAGCGAGTCGTTTGGCTGATGCAGAGTGAAGTGCACGTGCTGGGGTATACGGTTTAACCATGTCCTGGATGTAGGAAGGGCCAGATCCATTCGCAGCATGGTACGCAAGTACCAGTGACTTGAAGTGGATTCTAGCAGTTACCGGAAGCCAGTGAAGGGAGCGGAGGAGCGGCGTGGTGTGGGAGAATTTTGGAAGGTTGAAGACCAGACGAGCCGCTGCATTCTGGATGAGCTGCAGAGGTCGGATGGCACATGCAGGTAGACCAGCCAGGAGGGAGTTGCAGTAGTCTAGGCGTGAGGTGACGAGAGCCTGGACCAGAACCTGCGTCGCTTTCTGGGTCAGCTGGGGACGTATCTTCCTGATGTTGAAAAGCGTGTATCTGCAGCAGCGGGTTGTAGCAGCGATATTTGCAGTGAAGGACAGGTTGTTATCTAGGATCACACCCAGATTCCTTGCAGTCTGAGTCGGGGAAACAACAGAGGTGCCGATGTTGATAGTCAGGTCAAGAGAGGGACAATCTTTTCCCGGAAGGAAAAGCACTTCAGTTTTGTCAAGGTTGAGCTTGAGATGATGAGCGGACATCCACTGAGAGATGTCTGCTAAACAAGCAGAGATGCGTGCGACGACCTGGGTCTCTGAGCGGGGAAAGGACAAAATTAGTTGGGTGTCGCCAGCGTAGCAGTGGTATGAAAAACCATGCGGGCTAATGACAGATCCGAGCGAGTTTGTGTACAGGGAGAAGAGGAGGGGACCAAGAACAGAGCCCTGAGGGACCCCTGTAGTTCATTGACAAGGGTCGGATTCGGACCCTCTCCAGGTTACCCTGTAGGTGCGGTCTTTGAGGTATGAGGTGAGGAGGGAAGTGCAGAGCCTGAGACTCCAAGTTCTTGGAGAGTGCGAAGGAGGATCTGATGGTTCACTGTGTTGAATGCAGCAGACAGGTCCAACAGGATGAGGACAGAGGAGAGGGAGGCTGCTTTAGCAGTGTGCAGTTCCTCAGTGACAGCAATGAGGGCAGTTTCTGTGGAGTGACCTGCCTTGAAACCAGACTGGTGCGGATCCAGAAGGTTGTTCTGATGGAGATAACAGGAGAGTTGTTTAAAGACAGCGCGTTCAAGTGTTTAGACAGGAACGGGAGGAGAGAGACAGGCCTGTAGTTTATAACATCAGACGGGTCGAGAGTGGGTTTCTTCAGGAGAGGGTTTACTCTTGCCTCCTTGAGACTGTTTGGAAAGTGACCAGAAGTTAGAGAAGTGTTGATGAAATGGGTGAGAAACGGTAGAATATCAGGAGCGATAGTCTGAAGAGGTTTGAAGGGATAGGGTCCAGAGGAAGGTGGTAGGGCGGGGTGCAGAAGGTAATGAGGGTAAGAACCTCACTTGGAGAGAGAGGGAAAAGGAGGTTAGTGTGCCGGTTGAAGGTGGCTCAGGTGATCCGGCGGTGAGTAGAGGTGAGTCAGAAAAAGAAGAGCGAATATCGTCAACCTTTTTTTCAAAGTGATTAACAAAGTCGCTTGACAGAAGGGAGGAGGGGGAAGGGGCTTTGGGGGGGTCCAGGAGGGAGGAGAAGATGGAAAATAGTTTTTTAGGATTGGAATAAGAAGATTGGATCTTATCTTGAAAGAAAGTGCTTTTTGCCTGAGAGATCGAAGCAGAGAAAGAGGAGAGGAGAGCCTGATATATTAGGTCGTCACGGTGTTTGGATTTCCACCATTTCCGCTCAGCTGCCCTAAGGACGGTTCTATTAGCACGCAGTGCGTCATTTAGCCAGGGAGCAGGAGGGGACTGACGAGCCGGCCGAGATGTGAGAGGACAGAGAGAGTCCAGAGAGGAGGAAGAGAGTAGAGAGAGAGTTTCTGCAGCAGAGTTTGGAGGCAGGAGTTGGAACGAGTCAGAGGAAGGGAGGGCTGAGAGCACCGATGAGGCAAAGGTAGAGGGGGAGAGGGAACGGAGGTTACGACGGACAAGTGCAGGATGCGAAGAGATTAGTTTGTTATGTTTGGAAAGGGGTAAAGAGAATGAAATGAAGAAGTGATCGAATGTGTGGAGCGGGTTTACAGAGAGGTTAGAAGTAGCGCAGTTCCTTGAGAATATGAGATCAAGGACATTGCCAGCTTTATGAGTCGGTGGGGACGGAGACAGTGAGAAAGCAAAGGTGGATAACAGAGATGTTAGTTCGTCTATCTTCCCCGTCTGGAGGTTGAAGTCTCCGAGAAGTAACAGCGGGAGGGCCAGTTTCCAGGGATGTGTGAGAGGAGATGATCTAACTCCTCCAAGAAGTCCCCCAAGGCTCCTGGTGGACGGTAGAGAACAACAATGGTCAGTTGTATAGGATGGGTTACTGTGACGGCATGGAATTCAAAGGTGGAAGGAGTGAAGTTAGGTAGCTTGAAGAGGGAAAAGCTCCATTTGGGAGAGAGCAGGAGACCAGTGCCACCTCCTCTGCCAGTGGGTCTGGGTGTATGGGAGAAGGAATATGCTGTGGAGAGAGCTGCTGGGGTGGATGTGTTGGATGGAGTAATCCAGGTCTCAGTGAGAGCAAGGAAATCCAGGGTCTGCAGGGAGGCGTAGCCAGAGATGAAGTCAGCCTTAGGAACAGCTGACTGGCAGTTCCACAGGCCGCCTGAAACTAGATGCTGGATGTCAGTGGAGCACGTGGGATAGACGAGAGCAGGCCGGTTATAGCGATTAGGAGATACACGGGGCCAGTGATAATTGCGAGAAGACACATGAACAGGAATGGAGAAAACACACATGATTATAGCATGAGGGGCTAGAAAGCTAAGGAAAAGAAAAATAAGACACCAGCGATACTTAGCTCAATCAGAGTAGGATTTGCCTCCTCTTTGCTTCCCTCGTGACTCCCGCAGGACTCTAATGTCTTTGTCAGTCTTACTCCCGCAGGACTCTAATGTCTTTGTCTGTCTGACGCTCACGAAAGAGCTGCCTAAATGGACACCTGATTGCTGAGTTCTCACAGCTATGGTGCCACGCCCCTCTAATCAGTTAACTCTCAACAGCTGATGGGCAATAGCTGACAGGGCGTGCCTATTTAAATGCAGCCGAGATAGATACTGAGAGCTGTGAGAGTTTCACGTGACCAGATCTGAGATTTAAATTCTCTCAAAAGCGCCCTTTTTCGGTACAGTAAATACAGAAGAGTTATACAGAGTAGAATAACTGAAATAGAGAAGTCTAGTTAAACAAGATTACTTACAGTGGATGCTGCGGCAACAGGTCTTGTCCGCACAGGGTCAGAATGCACACTGAGTTCTTGAGTTTTGAAACCGCTATTTAAATGCTTTCTAGCTGAGAGATGCCTGCTTCAGGCTGTTGTTCTCTTCACGCAATTAGCTGACAGGGCGTGCCTATTTAAATGCAGCCGAGAGTCATACAAAGGATTGTGTGGCCGATCCTGGAGGAAAAGGAGGATGAGGATGAATGCTGCTTGGAGGACAAATGCAGAGTCGCAGGATACCTGCGCATCTTCATTGAAAAGGGTATGACAGTAATGAATTATTTTTCTGAAATACATAATGACAAATATAAAACTAATTTCACAAACTGGGCTGTAAAACTATGTACACATGTTGTCTTGTAAATGTATATAAATTGCGACATGCACATTGCAAACCATCACCGTGAATAGTCCTGTCCAAACTTTAATGATGTATTATTTTGAGGGACAAAATGCTGAGGTAGAATTACTTGAGGTAGACAGATCCCTGGGCAGGGAAGCTTGGTGAACAGTCATTGACTGGAATGGAACATTGTGTAATTAGCACTTAAGGAGTACTTGATAGTCGTTCTAACATCATCATAGCCCACGGATTACACATTTTTGAATGCCTGTCATCCAAACGTTTTAAAAGTGTTCTTTGAATACAAAAAAAATAGGTTAAGATTAACACTTTTCACTTCTCCTTTCATAGCATCCTGTGCACAGCTCAAAGCACTCCTCCAATTCTGGACCGGAGGGAAACTTCTACCCAGTGAACTGACGCTGAAAGTGGTCAGCAGCGACTTTCCCAAATCTGCAACGTGTTTTGAAACGCTCCGTCTTCCTGCACACTATAATGATTATGAAGCTTTTGTTACTGACATTCAGGCCTGCCTCAACTCCGTTGACACAGGCTTTGGTCTTGTTTAGGTTGGACTCAATGTCACATGTATCCCAGGGATTATCAGGTTGTCAGGGTGATGTCTGTTGTAGTTTTGTTGACATATGCCGGATTGTAATTTTGTGGGTTATTGTTGTTCAGCTAAGATAGCTAATATGTGCTAATGTCAGTTGTCACTTGTTGTTGGTTTCCACACTATCTGGCAACTTTTGATCGCTGACAACATCTTCCACAGAGGTAAACAAAGCATTCATTTTGGACCCATCAACATTTAAAAATTGATTTATTCACAGGGTTATATTTCTTGGTAGTTCAGTTACATAGATATCTGACATTTTTCCAATGTTTTCTGTTCTATGTTTGGGCCATTGTATTTAGCTCGAGATAGAATCAAATAAATAAGTGATCTACAACTTTGAAAGTATTTCAGTTTATTTTGAATGACTACTGTTCTTAAAGGGCTGCATGTATTTAATTCCAAAGCTGTTTAAATAGTTGTTATTGCTTCATTACTTATGCACAAAACATAGTTCTAAAATACTGTTACTGCTGGAGAGGTAGATTTGGTGACAATTTAGGCTGCAGTGTCTACCCAAATAGCCTCCCTATAACATTTCGTTTAGAAATGCTCAGCATGCACATAGGGCATAATTTGTACTGAGTTTCAAAGGAAATATCCAAAAATTATATTGAGCGGTCTGGCCTCGAAGCCCAAATACAGCACACTCTTGCCTACAAATGTCCCCCTCATTCTCCAGCAGGTCGTAAGTGCACTGTGTTCAGATTAGGAGGGGTCGGGACACACTGGACTAAACTAGCTAACTTTATATAAAGTAGTTAAAACTAGCTCCAACAGTAACATGCTGCATCAGAATTTATTATTATTTACATTTTATTGCACAACATGTACTTTTACTGCTGATACTTAAAGTACATTTTGTTGATAGTATGTCTGCACTTTGACTTGTAATGGAGTATTTCTACATTGTTGTATTGGTACTTTTGCGTAAGTAATGGTTTTAAGTACTTCTTCCACCACTGCTCAAATTGTGCGAAGAAAATGTTGCCTGACCAAAGGTTCTGGGTTCAACATAACTCTGAGGGTTTGAACAGTTTCAAGATAAACTGCCAATGCCTGACTGAAAGGAACATGGGGGTTTGGTAGGGCCACAAGATCTTGTTCACTCAATGGGCGCAGGAGCTGGATCTCAGGAACAAAGACATTAGATGCACAGGGGGTATGTGGTCCTTCCCAGTCCACACCATAATGCTCACAATGTGTAAGCAATTACAATGTGGGTCATTTTGCATATATTTTAAATAAATAATTGAGCCAGGGAATAAGATGGCATACATTACATCATCTAAAAAACGTTGTTTACCTGTCAGAAATCTTGTCCCTCTCTGTTGTTTAGTAACCACAACTGTAAAGGCGAACGGTGGCTTGCAGTCCTCAGTCCATGGTGATTCCATGCCTCCTTGAAACACTGAAGATGATGCTGAATATGTGGCATGAAGCACCTGTGTAGTGCATACAGGTCAATCTCTTGGTCAGGATTGAGTAATCCTTGGGCCTCCAGCTGGATGAATATTGTGTAGAACAGATCAAGAACATTTGCATACACATCTCTCCAAAGGCGCTCAATTCTGTAAAAGAAAGAATGAAATACAGCCTTTATATTGTATTTTTGGCAGGTCACATTATTCAACAGTTAGCAGGATGGAAAATGTGTACAAGGTTCTACTATAATGGCTGATTGACACTTATGTTCAGACTGGAGTGTGAACACAATGATGAGCGAAGTGAGAGCTGGATTTTAGGTAGTGACGAATCAACTTGTTATGAACTGCCAGTAAAACGCCCCGTTATCACCCCCTGCCCCGCCTGAATGGAAGTATTGTTAGACATCTTGTAGAGGGTGAACAGACATGCTTTTTCTCTCGGTTTCATTGTACTTTAATAATTTATATTTTTTAAATCCTCCATACCTTTGGTCCAGTAATATGAGAGCTCATGTTCTCCCCTTGTGTTTGGACCATGAAATGAGCAACCCTAACATTCTCACCCCCCTTGTCAGATCTGTAAGGGGAAAAAAGTACATTTATCTGAAGATGAATATCCAACATAATTGTACCTTCAAAAGAAAGGTCTTCTCTCGGAAAGCCTTCTTCAGGGTCTAAGCATACCCTGAAGAAGGCTGTTTGTGCCGTTCTGCGTGGGTTGTAACCAAGCTCTGTCTTAAGATTACCGAAGAGCACCTTCATTACACTTGTTTGAAATTCCGAACACTCATTTTCTTTTTGATAATTGTACCTGTGTTACAAATGCTATTAAAATAAATGTTAGTCAAATAAGTCTCATTGTACTTCATTTATTACACATTTGTAGGACATTACATACCGAACTTGAGATGGCACGCCATATTGGCCAACAGCAGACAAGAAGCCTTCAAGAACAGTTGTAGCTCTGTTGTTGGTGGCACTACTTAAAGAGCCTGTGACAGCATCCCAACAACTGTTGTGCAATGAACTATTGGGCTACTAGTAATCTCGAACCGTCAGTTTAAAAAAGAAAAAGCGATACCGTTCCATTAAATATCAATAATTTCGAACATCGCGGGGAAATTCCTTCGAGTCATTTTGTGTTGTCATGCGTAGAAATGGTGAATTACTGAGATTAGGCACGTTAATAACGTTTTAATGAAGTTGACTACAGTATATTCATATGTCAGTGCTTTCATGTCAATTCGGCGAACATAAGCATAAATGATCGTGGTGAAGATGATGATTACATTAGGATTAAAAATCGGGAGTGAGAGCTGCTGAATTTCCTCCCGTCGGATGTGATATAAAAACAAATCGATTATTTTTGTAGTTGTAAACTCAAGTGGATGAAACTACATGTATTAGTGCTTTCATGTCAATTCGGCGAACATATGATACAAATGATCGTGAGGATGATGATTAAAAATCGTTTGTTTGAGCCGGTCTGCATTTCCTGATGAGAAAACAAACCGATGCTTTTTGTAGTTGTAGTACACCAACATGGATTAAACGTGTGTTTTTTTTACCACAATGTTGGGGAAATTAATGGATAAAATGCACGGATTATTATTATTATTATTCCCACTCCGATCGGGACACTAGGTCCACCGTTTCCCCGCAGCGAGGCTCCCCCCGTTGACAGTTTACGTGGGCTGGGTGCAGTGGCGGACTGGCCATCGGGACGAATCCCGATGGGCCGGTACCGAAGTGGGCCGGTCGGATAAGTAACTAGCACATCCCCCATAGGCGGCGCGTGAGGCTCAGGTTTGAGAAGGCTAAATAACTTATTTTACCTGACGCTGCCCGCCTCCGGCGTCTACAGAAAAGAGATCAACTCAGTGTGCGGAGTTTAAATCTCTCATGTCATATTACAGGAAAAAGGAAATACAGTTTAAACTGCCGTATGCAGAGAAGACGCCGACGTGTCGCACTTATCATTCATATTACATCATCAATCAGATCATCGATCATATAATATCATATTTCCTTATCTGAGTCAGCTTCTCCAGCCTCATCTGGCCGTGCAACACTCAGTGTCACAGACTGTATGCAGAAGTATTATTTTAAGCAACACATTATGTTGACGAAACACTCGAGACAAATGTAATTAAAGTCAGATCCACTCGTGTCTTAGACGTGAACGCGCTCTCAGCTGGAGAGAGAAACCCTGGCTTGATTTACCGAGTTGATAACCAGCGTCGTAGGACCGCTTAGCGAGATCTCGTTTGTTAGTTTGTTTGCTACTCAAACATATCCAGGGTCTGTTGAACTGGCTTCGTAGTACAGGGCACAGGTGGCTAGCAGAGCTAAGGTCAAAGACACAGACATTATACATTATATTTGTATTTTACCAGGATGCAGTGACACAAATATTTACATTTACTATCTACAGCACCCGCCGCCCCTGACATCCCCCACTCCCCCCGTTGACAATTTACTAGCAGTACCGAAGTGGGCCGGTCGAGAGTCCCGGGATGATTTTTAGTCCCATTCCACCACTGGCTACATGACCATATGATCGCCCATATTGACGCACCTCATTCCTAAACTTCTAACAGATACAACATAAACCGATCCTTCAGCCTCATGAGCTCTCAGACACGTTCAAAATTAAACTGTCATCGCTGTCTGAGCTTGCTGCTGTGTGCACCATCGTGCGTTTACATGCAGAAGCTGGGATCCTGAACGGTGCAGCTGGAGCGCTGTGCCCGCAATGACGTCACCCATCATTTGGCGGGACTTGAAGAATCCGCGAGAAGATCCAGAAAATTGTCAACATTGAAGGGCAGATTAATGGTTATCAAAGTACAAATATCCAAAATTAGTTCAGTAACGGTTTTCAAGGGGACAATATGTACTCAAATTGATGGGTTTGGATGATGGGGAAAAACTGTGTCACAGGCTCTTTAAGTACACAATTAGCCTGGAGAATCCATCAATGCCACCATGAACAACAATCCTCCATCTGTGTGAAATATAGCAGGATTAATTGGTTATTGAATTTGGGCCTCATGTCCAAATCACAGTTGATAAAGGCACATCTTGTTCATTAAGCTATGTTAGGAATAGGGTTGGAGGGGTATGGTTGAGGCAGGTTGGGTGATAACGTTGGATATTGCAATAGCAACATGTCCTGCAATATCACAAATCATTATTGCCATTGCAATATCCAACATTATCGTACATTGCATATGTTATCCTTCTTTAAGTAAAAAAAAGTTGTATATAAATAAGCAAATTCAGTGGCTTAATTTACTTTACCAAGGCAAGCAGATTTGTCAGCTGGGTGAACATTTATATTTTAAAGTACCTTTTACCAACATCTAACCTCTCATCTCTACTACAGATGGAATCACACAAGGTGCTAAAATGTTGGTTTCCGGTAGGCTAATCTCCGTAAAAGGACTCTGCCAATGGGTCCTGAGATTGTTACTAGGCTAACACTGATTTGACCACCTCAGGTGCTAATACAGTGCCCTAACACAGTCAATATGAAGAGGAAACATATAATTTCATGGTACTGTTTGGAATTGAGACTTATTCTGGATCATGTTCATACCTTTGAAAATGCTTATAAATAATTGTGTATGTCAAAGCTTACACACATTTGTTAAATACATCATGGATGTCCCAACTAAGGGTCAGTGTGGGTGCATTTCAACCAAGCAGAGAAACACCCGATTCCAGTGCACCAACTAGTTGTGAGTTCATGTGTCACTGCTTTGTTGGAACACATTCACACCAACCCTTTGCGGATACAATTGGACACCACTGACATTATGGTACTATCAGAAGAGCTCATATTTAGCTAGGGTGTATGTGGTAGAGGGCTTGCCCCCATGCAAGGACTGTACCTTTAGTAGCATCTAATTGTGTTTTTGTTTGAAATTCAAACTCAATTATTTTCTAATGAGTAGACAATGAGTTCAATTAATATCCTCAACTAACTAACTAACTAACCAAATAATATGTTGTATTAAAAAAGGATAAAGGCATCATTAAGTATTAATGACCTGGCCATATATATGTTAATGTTCCTCAGCCTTCAAATTGGTCTCACACTCAATACTTCCAGGGGTGCAATGTCTGTAGATAGGCCTACTTATTTCAGCAATCACACCTTCACCTGTGTTTTCTCACATGATGTTACTATTTAGTGATTTCAGGTGGTGTGGTACAGGCTTGGAACAAAGAACTGCAGGACTCCAGCACTTGAGGACAGGAGTTCAAGGGCAGCACCTACTAGATTATGATGGACACAGTTAAAAAAGCAGCAGGAAAAACGGACCTGATCAGCATGTGATTACCGTCTAAATTCCATAGACCAGGGGTGGCCAACCAGTCAGAGGTTAAGAGCCACATTTTTTCTATGTTACTGCAAAGAGCCACATCAAACACACAGTCACTGATACCGCTTGTTTCAGTATTTTGTTTTCTGGAGACAAGATTTCAACCACCTCACTGATGCATTTTTGTGGCATTGGGATATATCTTTTTTAAATCCTCTGGAGCAGAGAGAGGAGATTATTGTTATTGATTAATGCATCAGTGTTTCTTAGGGTCAAAAACACTAAACTTAAAATGAAAGCGTTTAGTTTATTTAATAAAAGAGCACATGTTCAATGTGAAAAGTGACAGTAGTTATAGGTTCCCCCACTCAAAGGTGATTGGTTCACTGCATTGCAGGTATTATTGTGATTATTGAGCATTCAATACTTAACAGACCTACTAAATATCAGGTTTAACTGTCAGGAGTAGTGTTGCCACGGTACCAACATTTTGGTTTCGATACCAAGTCAAGAATTGCGATTCCGATTATTTTCGATACTTTTATTAAACAAAGGGAAACAGTCTTAAATGTAATTATTGTGCTTTATTTCACACCAGAACCATAACACAAACTTTTAAACAATGAGAACAATAAATGAAATAAATGACAATAATACGTATTAAATACAAATTAATACATTTTTCACAGACAGGCCTCGTGGTGTCCGTAGGCTTGCCCTCACTGTCAGAGATATAGCTCAAATACATCCAAATGTAGCTTCTGGCGTCTTTTTTGTCAACAAGCCGAGGCGCAGCGGCAGTTGCACTCCCACTTGCAGCCATGCTTCTCGTTTTCTCACATGCTCTGGCAGCTAGCGCGTGCACGAGAGAGGGGAGGCACTTGAGCGTGCTTGAGAGGGGCGGGACTGCAGGCACGGCTGCAGTGCAGGGAGTGGAAGCAGAGCGCTGAACACACACAGCTCTTATTAAAACGGCGCTTTCTCACCGGAGTACTTTCCCCCGTCATTCTTAAAGTACCGATACTAATGAAACGGAGGAATCGTAACGTTTTTAACGGCAGGGTATCGCAGTACCTTTCAAGTATCGGTACGCCGTCAAGAGTCAGTGTCTCTCCCCCAAACTCACACATATACAATTCGATATGAACTGAAGAGCCGCATGAAACTAGGCAAAGAGCCGCATGCGGCTCGAGAGCCGCGGGTTGGCCACCCCTGCCATAGACTATTCGGTGCAGGAACATTGTACTGACGACGCCTTGTAGTCTGGAGGGTTAACCTTCGCATCAAGATTGCTCCTGGATCAACTCTCTGCATTGACGCCCTTACTCGATGCCCTGATTGAAAAAGGAGATTTATTTGTTTATTCAAATTGGCGACTGGCTAAACCCACGTCATTTGGAATTGGGTTGAACATTGAGGTTAAACAGAAACTGTTAATTCTTACTTTGAATGTGTATGCCTCTGGACCGTAGATGTCCCAGCATCATTTTATATCCAGCATTCGGATTAGTGCGCTGAATCTCCATCACCAAGGCATCTACATCGTCATCGTTAATTGAAGAGTATAGGTCTGATTTTCTACAGTAGAAAAACATAAACAATATATATGTGTAATGTCATTTCAATTATATATTTATTACATACACTGTAAGCAACAGCAACGTTAGTTAGGTGTAACAGTTAGCATGAACACAACTCCAGTTATATTAACATTAATTTATACAGTGGCTGCAACTTCACGTGTATCAGGAAACATCTCTGACTTTAGTCATTTTTGATGAATAAACAAAAACCGCAATTTCACGATACAAACAGATTTCGGTGTAACAATAGTCATATCTGACAGAGCAGCTGTTAATAATAACTGACCTAACTTGTGTGCAACGTTGACGAACATCCACCAGTCTAACATACATCCATTTCAACCATCTCTTCGTATCATATTGCTACACAATACCAAATAATTGTTTGTTAACGTTAACTGTATTATACACGTTTTTGCCCACCAGTCTCGTCCATAGAAATAAAATAGGAGTAGCAGGATAATGGATATTATATTTTAAGATAATGCAGGTTGGTCAGAGCGGCGGCCATTTGTATGTGTACCGTTGCCATAGTGACAGTTGTAGCGGGCTGACCATATAAATAGAATACGAGTATACTCGTATTCTATTTATATGAGTATTTGTATGAGCAATAATTAGATTTTACGTTAACTCAAGTAATTCACCTTAAGCCTTCTTCGACCGATCTCCTCTGAATTGTGCGGGATGATACACCAAACAGATCCGCGATTTCTCGGGTTGATAGACCGGACAACACATACGTAGCGAGCATATCGCCTAGAATATCCAGAGGCGGGCGTCCTGCACCTGTGCTTGAAACTTCTTGGACATCTTCCACACGAACACGGTGCTCAATCAGTGTCAAAGTATTTACAACATCGTCATCCGTGTTGATATCTCGAAAAGCGCTTATCCGCCCGAGTACTTCGATAAACTCTTCAATATGGGCCAAAATAGTATCTGTTGGCAAACCGTGTTGATCAATTTGATCTGCTAAGGATAGCATAGCATCTTGGAGCCCACCGACATCTTCCATGTTGTTATTTTCATTTAGTAGTTTGCCTTATAGTCCTTCTCCTCCATTTTCTTCCTCTTCTCGAGTAGTCAGTGTGGTGCTGTTGCTTTGGTCTGGGTCTCTGGACCTGTGAGCTAACCACACCCCGTTCATTTGCATATAAGGAATGGAAATGTCTCATCATGAAATACAAGTCACATGAAATAAGCCATTATGAAATACGAGTCTCTTGAAATAAATAAATGCGTCATTATGAAATACAAGTCATCTGAAATAAATAAATATGTCATTATGAAATACGAGTCTCTTGAAATAAATAAATGTGTCATTATGAAATACAAGTCTCTTGAAATAAATAAATGTGTCATTATGAAATACAAGTCTCTTGAAATAAATAAATGTGTCATTATGAAATAAAAGTCCCATGAAATAAATAAATGTGTATTTAAATGTACATGTATACATATTTATTGCCTAATTTATTTCTTTTAGAATTTATTTCATAGGCATATTTAATTATTTATGTATTTAATATTGGCTTAAATGGCATTCCATACCTATATACACACCTGCAATCATTCTGTCATTATTTACTGAAAACAATAAGGCTTTTATACTAAATTGCAAAGTAACTTTAACAGGAGAAGAGAGCATCAACTACCTCTGACAATTCTCCCATCCCTGTGTTAGGTGGATTTGGCTGCTCAATCACTTCATCAAGAGAAGTCCCAGATTCACTCTCCTAAAAAACAAAAAAGGTACAGAGAATTGGTTCTATAGACTATGAAACAGTCATTTGAGCAAACTAAAACATTACATATTTATTTGAGAAATGAGAGAAATGTTTTAATAACAGCTTACAGTCAATATGTCATTACATTCCTCCACATGTAAAGGCAACAGCTGCAAAGGCATTTGACTGCCACATGTTATGCAGGTTGACTGTGGCATCTTTGCAAACTCTGCCGAGTCATAGGGTAGTGGTTCGGTAGAAAGTTGTTCCTGTAGTGGAATTACAAACACAATGTTTTTTCCGTTGTTGGACGCTGTTTTGAGGAGCCTTGTGGAGTACCCCTCGGAGTCAGTAGGAATTATGGACAGCTTTCGACGTCCACTACCACCTATTTTAAAATCAAAATAGGAACAACACAAGTGTGCTTTAAAACCACCTGACAGTACATACATTAATATTAGGGATATACGTTACACTTTGTCAGGCAAACTTTAGTACTGATTTATACAACTTGAAGAAGTGATATGAATGGTAATTCAAAGTAGGGCAACATAAAACACATATGTGGGGCTTCTGAGTGTGAAAAACACAACACAGCATTTTCACCAATGGAGATGAGAACACCTCTCTGAAGAACCAGCACCTTACCGTGGTAGAGAGGTTTGTGTGCCCTGATGAACCTGGGGGCTGTGTTGTCTGGAACCTTGTGTTCCTGGAAGGGTCTCCCATGGCAAATTGGTCTCAGGCAAGGGGCCAGACTAAGATTGGTTCAAAAGACCTCATGAAAGAAAAACCAAGAAGTGAGGATACCCGGCCCGGAGTCCCTTTCTGGAGCCAGGCCCAGAAGGAGGACTCGTCGGCGAGCGTCTGGTGGCCGGTCTTGCCACGGAGCCCGGCCGAGCCCAGCCCGAAAAGGCAACGTGGGCAACACCTCCGCTTCTCCGTCCCGCGGGCCCACCACCTACGGGAAACAACGATGGGGTCGGGTGCGCTGCCAGAAGGGTGGCAGTGAAAGCGGAGGGTCTCGACGGACCAGACCCGGGCGACAGAAGCTGGCTTTGGGGACGTGGAACGTGACCTCTCTGGGGGGGAAGGAGCCGGAGCTTGTGCGGGAGGTGGAGCGTTACCAGTTGGATCTGGTTGGGCTCACCTCTACGCACAGCGTCGGCTCTGGAACCTTACTTCTGGATAGGGGTTGGACTCTATTCTTCTCCGGAGTTACTCAAGGTGTGAGGCGCCGGGCGGGTGTGGGGATACTCACAAGTCCCCGGTTAGGTGCTTCGTTGTTGGAGTTTACCCCAGTGGACGAGAAGGTCGCCTCCCTACGCCTGCGGGTTATGGGGGGGAAAACTCTGACTGTTGTGTGTGCTTATGCACCCAACAGCAGTTCAGAGTATACGGCCTTCTTGGAGACCCTGGAAAGAGTCCTGTATGGGGCTCCTGAAGGGGACTCTTTAATCTTGCTGGGAGACTTGAACGCACATCTGGGCAATGATGGAGACACTTGGAGGGGCGTGATTGGGAGGAACAGCCCCCCTGATCTGAACCGGAGTGGTGGTTTTTTACTGGACTTCTGTGCTAGTCATGGATTGGCCATAACAAACACCATGTTCGAACATAAGGATGCTCATAAGTGTACGTGGTACCAGAGCACCCTAGGCAGAAGGTCCATGATCGATTTCGTTATCGTATCATCGGACCTGAGGCCATATGTTTTGGACACTCGGGTAAAGAGAGTGGCGGAGTTGTCAACTGATCTCCATCTGGTGGTGAGTTGGGTCGAATGGCGGGGGAAGCCTCTGGATAGACCTGGTAAGCCCAAACGTGTAGTTCGGGTGAACTGGGAACGTCTGGAGGAGGCCCAAGTTCAGGAGGCCTTCAACTCACACCTCCGGCGGAGCTTTTCGGGCATTCCTGTGGAGGTTGGGGACATTGAACCAGAGTGGTCGGTGTTCAAAGCCTCTATTGCCGAAGCCGCGGTCTCAAGGTCCTAGGTGCCTCAAGGGGCGGTAACCCTCGAACCTCCTGGTGGACACCGGTGGTCAGGGAAGCCGTCCGACTGAAGAAGGAGGCCTTCAGGGATTTGTTATCCCGGGGGACTCCCGAGGCAGTTGCAAGGTACCGACAGGCCCGAAGGGCAGCAGCCTCATCCGTGGCCGAGGCAAAGCAGCGGGTGTGGGAGAAGTTCGGAGAAGAAATGGAGAAGGACTTTCGGGCGGCACCAAAGTTGTTCTGGAAAACTGTCCGACACCTCAGGAGGGGGAAGCATCCAAGCTGTGTACAGTAAGGATGGGACGTTGTTGACCTCAACTGATGGAGTGTTAGGGCGTTGGAAGGAACACTTTGAGGAACTCCTGAACCCGACAACTCCGCCCTCTATGTTAGAGGCAGAGCTGGAGTATGACGGGGGATCAACACCAATCTCCCGGGGGGAGGTCACTGAGGTCGTCAAACAACTCCACAGTGGCAAAGCCCCGGGGGTGGATGAGATCCGCCCGGAAATGCTGAAGGCTCTGGGTGTTGAGGGACTGTCATGGTTGACACGTCTCATCAACGTTGCGTGGAAGTCGGAAACAGTACCGAAGGAGTGGCAGACCGGGGTGGTGGTTCCCCTTTTTAAAAAGGGGGATCAGAGGGTGTGTGCCAATTACAGAGGCATCACACTACTCAGCCTCCCCGGGAAAGTTTACTCCAAGGTACTCGAAAGGAGGGTCAGGCCGATTGTCGAACCTCAGATTGAGGAGGAACAATGCGGATTCCGTCCTGGTCGTGGAACGACGGATCAGCTTTTTACTCTCGCAAGGATCCTGGAGGGGGCCTGGGAGTACGCTTATCCGGTCTACATGTGTTTTGTAGACTTGGAGAACGTGTATGACCGAGTTCCCAGGGAGTTACTGTGGGAGGTGCTGCGGGAGTATCAGGTCTGGAGTTGTACATTGTACAGGTGGTTCTTCAATTCAATTTGGCTTCGTAAGTATAGGAGCAACATTAAGTACGGCTCCGTCAGCTCCTAGTAGGCCGCCATTGTTGATGATATGTACAATATACGTAGCGGCTTAAACGTCGACATCATGAATGTAGCTCCTTAATTGTAATACACGTTTCAAAATGATGCCGAACTAACAACATACTGATACAGGTTAGTAAAAAACATGAATTATTGCTTTGACAAGTCTGCAGACAGACGGCAGGCGAAACACTGGTTTTTGGTGTGAAAGGGGCATATGTTCCTCTGAGACTTTTCTTATTTTGGATTTATCCATGGTTAACACACTGAGAATAGGATTATCTATCTTCAGGGATATGCACAGAGCCGTAGACCGATGTGATGCATAATAATAGAGGCCTAATGATAAAACCATTTTTGATTCACTATCACCTCAAACTCACGCAGGAAAATGTTCACTTTGAAAGATTGTTAACTGTGCTAAACATATTTTTTGAAATATCCGGATTTCCATGATATTTTTTGTCAAAGCTACAAGGAACTCCTGCAGAAAGGCAGAAGCATGCAGCTCTATAGGAATAGCATCATATTGCAATGGGTTTTCATTAATATATTTAATATTAATATTGTATAATTCATATTAAAAAATGAAAAGTAGAATCAAATAGTTGTTTTCTTCTACTTTATCAGTTATATATATATATATATATACAGTTACATTGCTCAAATATATGCTCTGCTCTAGTGCAGAGAGAGTTCACAGCTTGGACAGAGTGGGGGAGGTGCTGCAGCTGCAAGTTGCACGCTGGTACGTCCACACAGCAGCTTTAAAGAAATCTTCCAACGCTTCTCTGCCCATTGACTTTGAATGGGGATGACCTCGCTTTTCGCTGAACTGTATTGTTGGGGAGCGAAGCGAAGATTTCCAGGATTTCCAGGATTTTCAGGATTCAAAAGTTGAGCAATGTTCAACTTTTGAAGCTGAGCTGGAAGCGTCAGCCAATCAAATCCCGTTTATGCAAATCTGACAGTACAAGCGCTAGCCAATCAGACCGCAGTTAATTTCCTCATATTCCAAACGAGAAATTACGGTAGCAAATCACCCGGTCCTTACGACCAGACTATTTACCGGGATACAAACCGGAGGAACCAGGCATGGAGGGAGGTGGCAGAGACAGTGGGTGAAACTGGTAGGTTTTCGCCTGTTTGGGGAGTTTATAAAATCGCATAAAATCCCCGGGGTTTTTTGCTTTTTATGTCGGGGGCGGGAGATTCATGTAATTGGTTGTTGGTCGCGTTGCTCGCAAAAAATCCCCAAGCTTTCAGACACGCCCAGCTCTAAGATTTTCAAGATTTTTTCAAAGCTGCTGTGTGGACGTACCGTGAAGTACACCCACACAGCAGCTTTAAACAAATCTTCCAACGCTTCTAACGCTTCTCTGCCCATTGACTTTGAATGGGGATGACGTCGCTTTTCGCCGAACTGCATTGTGGGGGAGCGAAGCGAAGATTTCCAGGATTTCCAGGATTCCAAAGTTGAGCAATGTTCAACTTTTGAAGCTGAGCTGGAAGCGTCAGCCAATCAAATCCCGTTTATGCAAATCTTACAGTAGAAGCGCTAGCCAATCAAACCGCGTGTAAGCAGGGAGAACCAGACCGCAGTTCATTTCCTCATATTCCAAACGAGAAATTACGGTAGCAAATCACCCGGTTCGACCAGAACTATTAACGGGATACAAACCGGAGGAACCAGGCATGGAGGGAGGTGTCAGAGACAGTGGGTGAAACTGGTAGGTTTTCGCCTGTTTGGGGAGTTTATATCCAGTGTACTTCGTTTGAATGGACAGCTAGCAAGCATAGACAGTATATTTAGCCAGCATGGATGTAGCATGAATGGTTTGCATAAGACCTTTTCTGTCTTATGTGAGGCTGTACAGAGTTCTGTTAACTATTAGTAAAAAATATTTACTGAACTACTTACTAGACCTCTATTGAGTCAGATTAATGTCTGATTTGGATACATTTACTTTTATCTTAACCCCTTATTGACTGAATTTATTTACGGATGTATACAAACGTTAATTATTTGACATTAGAGGCTCCATTACACACTCCACTTTGGTTTTGAAGCGAATTTGCGACAACCGAAGGATAATAGTTGGAAGATGTTCCGATATTTATTTATCTAAATGAGTACTGGTTAACTTGCCATTTTCAACAAGCAATTGTAGGTTTTAGTAACATATGCAAAACTTATAACCGTTTTATTTGATGTGTTTTTTTCAGGGTGCCTATGAGGATGAGGACTCTTGGACAGATTCAAGTTATGAACTGGAAAGTGAATATGTGCCGTCGACCTCTGATGATGACTCCTCAGCAGTGTTAATTTTGGCAGCTATTTTTGAGTTAGTCTTAGTCTTAGTCTTTAGACGAAAATGGTTAGTAGTTTTAGTCACATTTTAGTCATTTCTATCCTTTATAGTTTTAGTCTAGTTTTAGTCGACGAAAACTCAAAACGTTTTAGTCTAGTTTTAGTCGACGAAAACTCAAAACGTTTTAGTCTAGTTTTAGTCCAGTTTTAGTCGATGAAAAATTACATTTTAGTTAACTTTAAGTCAAAATGTTTTCTCTCTTTAAACCAATTCAGTTAGGCAAATACAGGTATCTGAAATTGGAATCAAGGTGACCGTATCAAGTGTTGAAATTTGTAAAGCAACATTTCACTCTCTTAACCCTTTACTTAGTTAGTTTGATATCTCTAGCCTCTCACATTGGTGCAATACTGTTGTGTTGTCCTTGCTGATCCTCTAAGGTAAGGATAGTGCATACACATAGATACAAGTGGTACTGGTAACATAGTGGAATGTTCTTTACTCCAAGTCAAGAACCAAAACATTATTTTTTTTAGCCTTATATTTATTTTCCGAAACCTCCAATAAAAGTGAAGACACGTATGCCCAAAACAGAGCAATAAATGATGAACAATGACATGACACCTGAAGTTTTGGATCACGAAAATTACAGACTTGAGTTAGCTCAGTGACTCAAACTGTAGTCCATTGTAGACTCTCTACATTTATCAATGGTGTGTCAGTAACTTGTCAGAACAGAGGGTCATCCCTCACAAGATGTAGTGCAAAGCAGTAACTTGTATAAATTATAAAGTATAAATTGTTGTATAAAACTATCCCTCACCTTAACATTATACGTTTCTGTACCTACAAATAAAATAAAAATGTTGAAAGTGCATACAGTACATACCTATAGAATAAGATAAACCTTGAATAAACTTGGCCTTATAAACAATCAGAGGGAACCACCTCTGTAGTGCACTCTCATATAAAGTAACAGACAAAGTACAGACATCCGTAGTAGCATTAACAACTTTTTAGCCTACTGATCTCTATTCAGTTTGAGGAAAGCACTTCTCCTCTTATCGAAGGTCTCTATCATAAGGATGAAATCCTCATCCTCAACTGTACGGGCAGGTAGACCGGTGCGTCCAATCCACTGGGCAATGACCTTTTCTTTGGTGCCTTGTTCCAGCGAGTCTGCTTTATATTTTGGTCCTGAGGAAGAGAACGCTGCTGGGATAGTTGACTGTTTATTCTTTGCACCAGGTTGCTGTTTTGGAGTACTCGTCTCTGGGATCTAGGTGAGGAAAAATAAGATTGCATAATTACTCCCTATACAGAACTACAACACCTACAGATGAATTCCAATTAATTAAATGTAGGCTAATCCCTTTAAAATATGCCTTTGGTAATAGTATTATCATTAAAATATAGTATATCAATAATATCAAGTTTAGATTTTGAAGATTCTAATTATGTGATAATACAATACAACTAGCCTATTATATATGCCTACCTGGCCTTAGAGATAAGAAAGTATTTTCCAAATAAATTGCCGTGTACTCTTAAGAAAACACACAATAATTGCAGTGACTAGATAGTTATTGCAATGCAAGCCCAGCCAACATTAGCCTGGAACTTGCCAGAATCATTCATTTGCTACCGGAAACTGAAAACGTGTTTGCAAGAAAGGCTAAGCTAACATAGATAGTTAGTACATTTGCCTCTAGTAACTAGTGACTAGCTAGCAGTCTGCATTGGCAATGGCAACTTGCCAATGGCATAAGCTAACTTACCGTGGCATAAATAGCAGGATGGTGCGCCTTCAAGTGCCTCTTCAGGTTAGTCGTATTCTTCCCAACTAATTTGAAGCCACATGGCGTCTCTCCTTCTCCCGCAGTTGCAGTGCAGTGTGTTTTATTTTCTACCGAGTTATAAAGAAAGTTGGTCCATATATCTATTCTTTTTTTGCGACTAAAAGCGCTTTCGCTGAATCCGTCATCTTCACTGTTTGGATATCATCACCACCTGTGCTGCTGCAGTGAAGCTGGGGTGGGCGGGGGTGAGTGAGGTGTGCAAATTCCCAGAATCCCAAATAATTCAACCAATGACAGGGATGCATTTTGAAAGAGAAGACGGACAATTGGAGGAAAATAATATCCTGCATTTTTAATGTCCGATAGTCCACCCTTAACACCTTCGTCTCGTCTCGTCAACGAAAACTACATTTACATTTCGTCATAGTTTTCGTTATCAAGAATCTATTTTTAGCTCGTCATCGTCTCGTCTTAGTCATGTAAAAAAGGTCGTTGACGAACATTTTTCGTCATAGTTTTCGTTAACGAAATTAACACTGCTCCTCAGACAATAAGGACTGTAGGGTTAGTCTGAAGTAATCAATTCTTCCAAAAAAGGGTGATACATTCCGAAAGGATTGCACAACAAAAAACGTAAGTAATAAGGATGAAACTTGTGACACAGACCTTGACACAGAGGAAAGCGCAAGTTATAAAGATGTTGGATGTAGGTTGGAGGTTAAAGTTAAAACCTGCCTAAAGGGAAAAAGAACGTGGGACAAAAGACATTTCTGTGTGTACTGCAAGAAGCCACAGAGTAAAATGGCCCAGCATCTACTGCGGAAACATAGCTCTGAACAAGAAGTTGCCATAGCCAAGTGTCATTCTCCATCATCCAAAAAACGTCGCCTTTTAGAGGGACTTCGAAGGAAGGGCAATTTTCACCACAACATTGAGGTTTTGGAAACTGGACAGGGTGAAATTGTAACTTACAGACAACCATCAGAACCTGCACATGCAGATGAATATTTGCAATTGGTGTTTTGCATTCTATAAAAAAAAATAACTATGGAAACATGAGAAACGTTGTCGTGAAACAATGAGAAAGTTGGAGGTTAAGACCAAGACCAAACGTAGAGTTCAATCTGCTGCTTCATCTCTTCTACCATGCAGAGGAAAGATGTCAGGAAGATGCTCAAACATTGTCAACAAAATTATGATAGATAATGTGTCCCTTGAGGTAAAAAATGACCCACTCATTTGTGAGTATGGTGACAGACTTCTTGAAAAACACAGAAGTGATCCATCAAAAGATGGACATGTAAGTCAGAAGATGAGGGAGTTAGGTCGATTTGTGCTTGCTGCCAAGTCCATTAACAACAATATCAACATATTACAAGATGTCTTGGTGCCACCCAACTTTAATTTGGCTGTACAGGCAGCAAAAAAAGCATCTGGTTTCACTAAGTCGAAATATAGGCATGTCACACCATCGCTTGCTTTGAAGTTAGGACACTCATTAAAGGCAGTATGTGGCATTGTGGTTGGGCAGCATCTGAAAGCTGAGGATGAGGCCGCTGCAGCCAGAGTAAAAAGCTTCTTGGGCTTGATAGATTCTGAGTGGGACCATTTTGTTTCAAGCAGCGCACAAACAAACCTGGAAGAGTCCAGATGGAACAAAAAAGACATGATCTCATTAACAGAAGATGTGATGAAGTTTAACATAGCTTTGAAGTCTACAGAGAAAGAGGCAAAAGCCAAACTTTTGGAAGGACCGAACCCTAAAGCATACAAAACTCTTAGTGAGTGCCTTCTTTCCCAAATCATTCTTTTTAATAGACGGCGGCAAGGTGAGGCAGCAAAAATACCCTTGCAAATCTACAACAACAGAACAAACGAGCAACCAAATGAGGATGTAATGAAGTGCCTATCAAAATTGGAACAAGACTTGAGTAAGGACTTTACCAGGTTGGTGATTAGAGGAAAAAGGGGGCGGAAAGTACCTGTGCTTCTCACTCAGGACATGACCAAATCACTCGACTTTCTAATTGAGCAAAGGAGTGAAGAGAATGACATTTTAGGTAGTAATGGATATTTATTTGCAAGACAGAACTCTGAATCTTATATCCGAGGTTCAGACTGTTTAAGAAAGTATGCTGCTGTCAGCGGAGCAAGGAACCCAGATACATCAACTCACCTGAGGAAGCACGTGGCTACAATGAGTCAGATAATGAATTTAAAAGATAATGAGTTGGACCAATTGGCAACCTTTATGAGACATGAAATTTGTGTTCATCGCGAATATTACCGGAGAACACCCTTCAGCTCGCCAAGATGAGCAAACTCCTCATGGCAGTTGAACTTGGAACTGATGTCTACAGAGGAAAATCACTCGATGAAATAGATTTAGACAGTAAGTGAAAGAATGAGATTCCTATTAAAACTAAAGTCACTTTTGTGGCAGCATGAGGTAACTTAACAATGTTATTATAATTTGTTTTGTCAACAGTGGCCATTCCTTCAAAAGAAGGAGCTCAACAGGCGGCACAACATGGAGAAAGTGTACCAGGTCTCTGGTAAGATAACTTTTTAACCACCTCAAGACCAGATTTTTAACATTATTGTTTAATCTGCTAAGTACTTTCTAAATTCATCTGACATACTGTCTCCAAATACCTGAGAAATAATCATGATTAAGCCTTTACCTGTTTTGCTGACAGTGGAACTGTCAGATAATGAATCATAGTTCCTGCTGATTTGTTCTTTCCTTGCAGAAGAACCTGATGTTCTGACATCACTGCAGAACCGCTCAGATGAGCCGAAAAGCCCTAAGACACCAGGTACATTCCTTCTCATTTTTGTTTTCTTCTGCTTTTGTTTAGCAACTGTACACTGTGCACATTGTATTGCGATTATATTTCAAATAGCTCAATTGACAGGGCCAGTATAGTAATGCCAAACATTTTTACAAATATAACAAGCATCTGTACATATACAACACGTTTTCTTTTCAAGGAAAACAATCTACTGTTTTGAAAATGAACAAGCACATTTCATTTACATTATAAAGACTAAAATAAAAGATGTGAGACTTAGGCCCAATCCCAAATCACCCCCTACACCCTACCCCCTACGTTTGCGCGGAGGGTCCGCCACATTAAGTGCTGTTCCAAAGCAACAAGTGTGTAGCGGTGTGGAGGGGGAGCCCTCTGACTTGAGACCGGTCTCTACCTGACCGGAGTCACACTGTGTGTGTCCGTCAGGAAACAAGCTGTTAACAAGTAGTTCCAGCAAACATCCACTGATAAACTGCGATGTTAACAACCTCATATGTTTTAACTTAGGATCGTACCTGTGTTTAGTCTAGAAAAAGGTAAATGTGTGCATTTTATTATAAAGTTGTGTATATTTACAGACTGTTGCAAAAACTAAGAAGCTTATAAACATCAGGTTTAAAACTAAAAGCTTTACAAAAAAGAAACACAATGAAAGATGTTTGGAGTTTTATTTGAGTTATTCATTTACAGATTTGAAACCGTTGTTACATACAGTTACAGCACTTCCTGTTTCTGCCGGAGAGAGGGGAGGCCGTCCCAAAGCTTGCTGCTGTATTTATACACTTAACCCTTAATGGAGGGAACTTAATTGAGCTGCGAGTGTGGCTACAGACGGAGTTCACTCCGTCACGGAGGGGTAGGGTCGAGGGAGTGGTTTGGGATTGGGCCATAGTGTGGTGTGTGAAGTGCTTCCTCCACACAGTCATATAGATAATATAAAATATAATGTTGTTATATAATATACAGTATGTTATATATATATATATATTTATATGTTATATTTCTCCTCCTGTTCTTTTCTTAAAGGGCCTTCTAAAGCAAAGCGGTCCAACACTACGGCTACGGCTGAACTAATGGAGGATTCAGAAGGTATGAACATCACTTCAGTTTATTGCTGGGACACTTTGATATCTGTTAGCATGATGATTCAAAGCTAATGCTAAGGTGATTTCTTCTCTCCTTGTAGAAGAAGCCGACCTTCTGACCTCCACCAAGAGACGCTCGCAGGAGCCAAAGAGGGCTGAGACACAAGGTACATTTCATGTACTCACAACAGGATTATATCCAATATCCATAATATGAAGACACAATCTATAGAGAAACACATTTAAGAAGTCAAGATGTCTATTTCTGCTTGACCTGCCCTTTAGCAAAGCACTAACTTCTATTTAAGCTTTATTTTGTCATAAATCTATATTTACTTTATTTAAATGTGTGTTTTGATGCTTACAGAGGACAGAGATAACGGTTGTTAGAGATTGTTCTACTACCAAGCTGCCACCATACACTCAAAACCACAATTCATCCATAAATAATATAAATTAATTTGCTGGACTGAATAATTGTTCCAACAGTGAGGACGACCTCTTTTACATTTGTGATTTCTGTTTCAGGTGTAAAAGGATGTCGCAGGCCTTGGACCTCTAAAGAAAAAGCAGCAGTCCGGCGCCAACTCGGCCGGTTCATCACACTACAAAGGGTGCCTGGAAAAGAACCGTGTGTAACGGCTCTGGAGGCAGAACCTGTGCTGTGCAGTCGGAGCTGGAAGGACGTTAAGAACCAAGTTTACAATTCCATTACTGCCCAAAAAAAACAACTACTGTAGTTAATTTCAGAAGTGGGTAGAGAGGAGATGAGAGAGAGGAGTGAGGGGAGAGGAGTTGGAGGGTAGTGGGAGAGGAGAGATGAGGGTAGTGGGAGATGAGAGAGGAGGGTAGTGGGAGATGAGAGAGGAGGGCAGTGGGAGAGAAGAGAGAGGAGGGTAGTGGGAGAGAAGAGAGAGGAGGGTAGTGGGAGAGGAGGGCAGTGAGAGAGGAGAGGGTAGTGGGAGAGGAGAGAGAGGAGGGCAGTGAGAGGGTAGTGGGAGAGGAGAGAGAGGAGGGTAGTGGGAGAGGAGAGAGAGGAGGGCAGTGAGAGAGGAGAGGGAGGAGGGTAGTGAGAGAGGGGAGAGGAGTTGGTGGAGTGATTGTATGTAAATGTTATATGACATTAAAGATGCCATCTTGGTGAGTGAAACTAAACTCTTCTGAAATTGTAATAACTAAACAATGGAATAATCAAGAATATTACTATTGTCAATTAATTCATGTGATATCAACCATTAGGGTTGGGTATTGTTTGGGTTTTTTCCGATACCGCTCCTTAACCTATACTTTTTTCTTTCTTTTTTTAAAACTCCAGTCGAAGAAAGATGTTTTATTTTAACTTGAACAACATATTAACTGTAAACAAAGTAAACTTAAATATATAAAATAAATACAAAACACAAATTCACATAATAACTAAAACATACACTGGTCCCATCACATGTAATAGCAGCCTTACTCACTTGTGATAACATTTTGTTTTTCAACAGAGTACCATGTAGGAATGAGCGTATTTGACAGAACATCCCTGATAGCGAACATTAAGAGCAGTGTTCATCTCTCTGAATTAAATACATTGGAGGATATCTATTAGTCTTTTGGACTTATTCTGACAAATTGTCTTAATGGCATAGATCAGGGGTGGGGAACCTCTAGGGGGGGGGCATGCTCCCCCGGGAAGATTTTTTTTAAATATTGAAGTTAAAAGCATTTTGAGAGCAACATTAAGAGATCTATGGATACATCTCTCAACATCCATATGAAACAGAACTGTAAGCAGATTTATTTTTCTTTATGGATATTTTACAAATCACTCCCCTTTCAAACTGTGTTCTTGTTTATTAATAACAACTTTTTTTACTGTCATATAGTATTTTATACCTGTTTACTTTATTCTCTTATTTTTTTATAACTATAATGATCATATAAAGATGTGCCTTTTTCTACTGGTTGTAGAAAAAGCTTCTTATATTCGTTAGCATAGCTAGCTAACCAGATGCTAATAACGACAAAGTTATTGACTGTATGACAGGTGAACAGATCGCCACTGGGCTTTCAACTAAAGACACAGGCACGCAAAAACTGCAGCATGTGTACGGCTCCTTATGGGTACTGCAATTTCTGGAAGTGCCGGAGTGACGTTCTGGTGCTCTCCGTCAGAACTGCACCCCTGTCAGACGAGACATATACCACGTGATGACACGTTAGGCTCGTGTTGTGTTCAAGGACCCTGACCTTGGCTAGGAAAAACAGGCACTCGCTTGTTTAATTTTTTTGCGGTCTAGATTTCTCTAATATTTTTCTTTTTTGCTTGTAAATATAAATATATATATATAATATATATAAATAAATTACCTCGAGGGCCGTACCAAATTGTCTCGCGGGCCGTATACGGCCCGGGGGCCGGAGGTTCCCCACCCCTGGCATAGATTGTATACACAAACAAATATTGTTTTCACATCACTTTGTTTTGTTTTTACCTGAACCATGGATATTCCACAGTGGAAAAAGGATGCAGTCCCTTGACCACACATTTGGTCACAGCCCTGTGTAATTCATCCACCTTGTCTTTAGTCAAATTGGCCTTCTTTGCCAAGGTGAATGGGATCCTTGTTGTAGCTGGAGAGTCAAAAATACACAAATAAATCTTCAATATTTTACAAAATGTTTTGTACTAGTATAAATGCAAGACTTGAAATCAACGTTACATTACTAACCTGAGGAAACACTGCTGTCGTCATCATCAATAGTCTCCACTTTGCCGGGATAAATAATTGTCTCCAAATTGCCGTGGCCAGGGATGCCCACCCTGCCGCATGATGTGCTTGGCACTGGGTTACGCAAGCAGTCGAACACGGTGCATCCCTCTGTTTTAAGTGTATGCCGTGTGTCGCCAGGTGCTTCATTAAATTGGACGTGTTCCCCCCTTAACACGCAATTGTTTTCAAACATTTGCTGCATGCTGTTTGAATCTTTTAGACTGAAATACAGCCACACTTTAGACCGTTTAGCTTTTGGCATTTTCAGCTATCAGAACGAGTGTAATGTTGTTAATTGGCGATGGCATGCAGGTGACGTGTGGCGGTGATGCTTCTGTTGTGTGTAACCCGACACCTCAGGTACCGAAATCTCTGTTGCCATTCGGTCCGGTCAGTACCGGTCGTATATGGCACCGGGTTTTGGTACCCAACCCTTAAGTTACATAACCCTAAGTAAGTGAAAAATATCTACATAGAAATATTTTGTGTTGTCTTTGATTCTGTGAAATTACAAATATTCAAGGTTCATGATACAAAAATGTCATTTTAAAATATTATAATTTGTATTTAATACAATTGTGCCATTTAATTGTTTTTATGATGCGTACTTTTGGCTGAAAACTGCTGGACTTGTATTTCCTGCTTTGAAACATACACACACACTTCCGCCTTGCAACAGGCGAGCAACAGCAAAAAAGGTCCTCACAAGTACCTAAGTAAAATATTTGATTTACTTCGAGCTTTTTCTAATCTGAAGTGATATTCTGACTCTCTCCCCCCTCCTAGTTGTACTTTAGTTGTTTGCACCATTCCAGCTTCAGTGGAAGTGGTGGCCCACACAAACCCTGTAGAAACACATGGTCCTCACACAGGCTTAGAAACATGTATGTGTGTGCGCGTGTGTGCGCGCGCGTGTGTGTGTGTGTGTGTGTGTGTGTGTGAGTGAGTGATGTGGAAGGCAGAGTAGCTTATCTGACATCTAAATGGTGGGAAATGGTACATTCTAGCCTGTGAGCAGTGGCGGCTGGTGGAAAATATTTTTGGTGGTGTTATGGAAATGGTGACCAAACCATCCTAGGGTGTCGGGGGGGATGTTCCCCCGGAAGAAAATGTTGTGAAATGACCCCTTAAATTATTACTTCTGGTGTTGTTAGAGGGGGGGGGGGGGGGGGGGGAGACAAATTGAGGCTTAAAAATATGAGATAATCCATAATCTTCAGCTATGAATCTTCCAAAACTTCCAAATACCTTGTCCTGGACATTGTATCTATACACTGTGCAACAGTACAACACTGGTGCTTTGGGAACACTCAAATGATTTAATTCCCATTTTAAAATCAGGAGACTAAATACGAACATTATATGCAGACACAGACGTGGTTCAGAAACACAGAAATATTAGAAAACATGCCATTAAGGCAAAAAATATAGTTTGATGGATGCTGTCAAAACTCAACTATATACAATAATGTGTGTGTGTGTTTATTTATCTATCATGGGTACATAGTATCTTTCCCCGGCTGTTTGAAGAGCAAGCATGGGAAACAAAAGACAGTGTTTACCTGTTTGCATCCAGCTAGTCACACACACAGTTACAATCACACTCCCTGTAATTTACATAATTAATAGATAGTTTAGCCTCTCACCATCATTTGCTGTGGCCCACTGATGTTAACGATCTTAACTGAAAGGCTGCCTGCCAAACGTAAACATTCAGCCACGTGACTCGCAAACTCTCGCGAGAGTATTACACAAGACGGATCCTTTCTAGCCATAACCAACTCACAGACTGCATCGGGCGCTGAAATTGCCGCCCTTTGACCATCAGATCTGACAACGCTGATTGGCTGAAATTATGTTTCGGCAGCATAGTTTACAGATAGCAACAGTCAGCAATGTGTTGGATGCTGCTGGGGCTGAGTGAGGGCTCCTTTCTTAGCGCCCAGACGAGAGAGGGTAATGATACACGCTGCGGCCAGGCAGGAAACATGTGACTTATCAGTAACTTTAGACATCGTAACACAATTTGAAACGAGGTTTTATTTTAGATTATACATTTTACTGATATCAACTATATCATATTTACCTTGTTCATTAAAAAAATATATATATATATTTTTTTTTAAATATATTTTTAATGACAATCAAACATGTGGGAAGAGGGGGGGCGGCGCTCCTATGGGCCGGCCGCCACTGCCAAGGACAGTATGTGATGCAGTCATTACAAGTTACCCTGTCATAACATTACATATGCTCTATATATATATATTAGGGCTGTCAAACGATTACAATTTTTAATCAGATTAATCACAGCTTAAAAATTAATTAATCATGATTAATCACCATTCGAACTATGTCCAAAATATGCCATTTATTTATGTATATTGTTGTGCGAATGGAAAGATAAATGAAAGAAGGCGGATATATCGACATACAGTTTTTATGTTTATTATAACATTGTTCTGTTTGTCAAAATGAAAGATAGCCCACACACCTATCAATCATCCAACCGTGGGGTCTTAATTCATTACGTTTTGATTTCTATCAACGGGGAAGTACTTCAGGAAAGTCGACAGAGGGGGGGGGGCTAGTGGAGTACTTCGTGACCACAGAGATCAGCTGTTTTAGCGCAGTTCTCCAGTGAAGGGGGGGAGTCTCCCTCCGCAGCCGGTTGGCGTAGTTTTGGCACAATTCCGTTGTACAGACCGACGTTAACAGCAGCCCTGTCTGTGCACACGGAGACCGACTCTGTCGTCCGGTGATCTAACCGCCTTCTGGAAAAGCTTCACAAGTACGTCGGTACGCAAATGCGCTTTATGACACTAGTGACGGTACGCATTTCAGATTACGCACATAACCTGCGTACCAGTTACGTGCACCCCTGTACTACAGCAAAAGTATTCTCCGTCGGGACTTCCTGCAACAACACCACGCCGTTATCTTGATTCTGATTGGCCAGAAGACATTATCAAAGATGTTCTATTGAGAAGACGATCACTACGTGACAAAAGTTTTCAAAACCGTGACTACTGAAATCAATCTTACTAACTGCTGTCTGTGCAATTTACTCCGCGCGCGTTGGCAGACTTTAGTTTGCTTACTTTAACATCATTTGTCATGGCGGGGCTAAGCCATTTCTTGGTATGGGTGTAGCCTACCCTGGCGCTGCCACTGGTGGCACGTATGGGGCGGGCCATTCTGCACATTCAAAAAATTAATTACCGCCGTTAACGCGATAATTTTGACAGCACTAATATATATATATATATATATATATATTATAGTTTGTACAGATAGCATGAAGTATGAAATATCGCTACCGGTGCTAATTTAAACACTTGGTGTTAGACTTGTGTTTTCATAAAGGTAAAATGGTTCATATCGTCTGATAGCCTTCTACTCATAAAAAAACAACAACATGACAATAATATAATAGAACAGAAGATAACACAGAACGTATACAAATAACACAAAACATCAGAGAAGAAGAAAAAGAACCAATTAGAACACATCGATCATCGCTTCACAAACACACTTTTTCACCAATGATTTTCAATTACCTTAAACCTCATTTTCCATGACCAAAAAAAAATTACCACTGAAAATGTTTTATTTGAACATGGAACAGGAAAATAAGGTCTGCATATGAAACATGTAGTGCCTATCTAAAACAAATCAAATAGTAGGCTTACTAGCTTCTACACCAGGGGTACTCAAATACAAATCTTAAAGGTCCAAAATAAATGTTTCAATAAGACAAAGGTCCATTTATTACGGTCATTCAAACTTTTAAACAATTGCAACAAGATTCTTAACACGAGGTTGCAAAAACAAAAATAATCTGTATGCAGCAGTTTTCATTTTTATTGTGTCTATGCTTGATCCCTCAGAGTCGCAGTGTAAGAGCTGCACAGTTATGAATAAAGGCAGCTGCACTCTTTTTCATTCAGCATTCCCATTATTGCTTTATAAATGTCTTGCCCCCTTGTGTGTCCACTGAGGTTCGTCAGGCCCAACACATCTTCAACAAACTCCCCCTTTGCCTCATCATAAAAACTCACAAACACCAGCAACTGAGCATTGTCAGTGGTGTCAGTGGACTCATCCACAGCTAAGGAAATGCACTGTGCATTTTCTATTCCATCACAAAGCTGATTAATCAAATCACCAGCCATTATTTATGTTCTTCTGGTTGCTGTGGAATCTGAGAGGGATTTGCTTGATTTGACCTGTTATTTCCTCTTTTTGTTTGCCTTCAACATGGTCTCCATCACTTCAGTCATGCATTCTTTTATACTTCAGTTATTATCAAGTGGAATGTCCTTACCTACTAACCTAGTTAAATCAAAGTGGTTACTTTTTTTTGGCTGGGCAGTGTAGTTTTACACACCGTCTTATTTTACTTTCTCAGGACTTAAAACAGTTTTTTGGGGGCAGACCCCCTCAAAGAAAAAAATATATTTACACACGTAAGGTCATCATCTTAATAGTTTTGTATGCTCATCCGTGAGCAGAGCATCAAGTTGACGTGTATTACAGCTGAATGCGGCGATTACCATTTTGTTCAGCAAAACGCCTCACAAACGTATTAAGATCAACAGCTTTAGTGCGTTTTGATCCAATGCTGCTCATTCCTTCAGTGCTTGGGTCGGAATGCTTCTCGTTTTGCGCCGTCCCGTTCAAATTAAATCGCCGCCAATCATATGTCCACGCTCACGCCAGGACCGGGGGAGGGGTTACATGACGTGCATCTTGTGCTGCATTCACTTGTACTCGGACATTAGAGACTTTCTCTCATAAATGTCCGATGAGCGCTGTTTGCAGTCTATGGACATAGCGGATCATTTTGACTCGTTGCGTTGTGGCGATGTCTCGCAGATAACACAGATAATATAGATAATACATATGAAAAGTATAATTTGCTCAGAGTCCAGAGACAGTTGTGGTTCGGTCCGGATCCGGACCGGAGTCCGTACTTTGAAGATGCCTGTTCTACACGCTAAAGCAACTGTAGTCAGGGATGCAAACTCATCAGGTATGAAAAAGGTGACAAGGATCAGAGCCCCCCGACCCCACGGAATAACAGGATTTTAGCAGTCAAAACAACTAAAGCAGCAGTTAGTAATAACAGAAACGCCAAAGAGTCACATCTAATAGAAATATATAAAAGCATTTATTTTAATTGTGTAGCAGTCAGTTTATAATTTTGGCAGCACTGTTGAGCATTTTGAAAATGTATTGTCATGCCTCTGTTCAAGGCTTAGTCTTTCTATCTGTATAGCCACTGGTGTAAAGTAACTAAGTTCATAAACTCAACAAGTACTATACGTGGGTACAATTGTGAGATACTTGTACTTTAAGTATTTCAATGTTTTGCTACTGTGTAATTCTACTCCTCTACAGTTCAGAGGTACATGGTGTACTTTCCCTCCACTACATGTATTTAATAGCTTTAGTTACTTCACAGATGTGGATGAATGATGTGAAATATAATCAAGTGTTAAATCAGACTTTAGTTCCACCTGGAGTAAATCCACAAGCTACCCAGTATACAAAGTCATTCAAACTAGCTGCACCTTTACCAGCGTTGAGAACACTTTCATGATCAATCATTATGCAGGTCTCCCTTGAAAAAGAGATCTATGATCTCAATGGGACCAATCTGGTTAAATAAAGGTTTGAAATGAAATGAAATTATAAAACATATCATATATATTATTCTGAGATGGACCAATCTGCACAACGACTACTTTTACTGTGGCTACTTTCACTATATTTTGATGATAATACTTTTATACTTTTACTTGAGGAACATTTTGAATGCAGGACTTTTACTGGAACAGAGTATTCCTACACTCTGGTACATCTACTTTTACTGAAGTACAAGATCTAAGTACTTCTACTTTTACTCAAGAACAAGATCTGAATATTTCTACTTTTATTAAGTACAAGATCTGAGTACTTCTACTTTTATTAAGTACAATACCTGAGTACTATACTTTTATTAAGTCCAAAATATGAGTACTTCTACTTTTACTCTAGTAAATATCTATACTTATACCACCTCTGTTTATAGCCTATGAAAAAAACTATTAGAAAACGAAGGCTAAAGCTAACGTTAGCAGATAGTGACAATGCTAGCTAGCTAGCTCAACGATTCCTTAAATGATATTGCGACAGAAAAACTTTTCAGTTCACATCACGCTCTGCCGCTCTGCTCTGAACACCTGAACGGCCCGTTCTAACAGCTGTTCACCAGCGGCTCAGTCTGTGCCACAGTACAGTACACATCATTAATCAGAATCTGTAAAGTAACTAAAATAAATGTAGTAATAATAATAATAATAATAATTTCAATTTATATAGCGCCTTTCACGAAACCCAAGGACGCTGGAGTAAAAATACCAGGTTAACCTTAAAGAAAGCCCTCAGGATTATAAAAGACCCCCATCACCCCATCAGTCACAAACTGTTCTGTCTGCTGCCATCTGACACAACAGCTGCATTCTAGGAGAGGATGTGGCTGTTGTGGAGACTACAAGTACCTGGGAGTGCACTTATGGGCTGAACTGGAGGATCAACACTGACACTGTGTACAAGAAGGGGATGAGCAGACTATTTTCTGAGGAAGCTGAGATCCTTCCACGTGTGCAGCAAGATGCTGGAGATCTTCTTGTCTGTTGTGGCCAGTGCACTCTTCTTTGCTGCGGTCTGCTGGGGGGGTAGCATCAGAGCCGGTGACACCAGCAGGATCAATAAACTGATCAGGAAAGCTGGGTCTGTCATCGGCATCAAGCTGGACCCCTTTGATGCTGTGGTGGAGAGGAGGACACTGAACTGGCTGTTGTCCATGATGGATAACCCAACCCATCCTCTCCACCTACAGCTGGACAGTCAACGGAGCTCCTTCTCCAACAGACTGCTGACAAGGACCGATACAGGAACACATTCCTGCCCACTGCAATAACTCTGTACAATAAATCACCTCTGGTTGGAAGAGAACTCTCTGCTCCATAGTTTCTCTAATACAACCTCGCTGTACATTTTACACATATAATCTGTTCAATATTTGATATTCCATTGTCATATATTTTTGAATATGTATATTTGCATATATAATATCTACATGTATATTTTCTATTTCAACACGTAGCCTATATTTTCTATTTTCTTTTTTTTCTATTCTTGTTTGTTTGTTTGTAGTTTTGTTTTATTGTAAAATGCCTTGTATTTTATGCTGCAACAAAAACAATGTCCCAAATTGGGATCAATAAAGTACCATCTTATCTTATTTTATCTTATTTTATCTTACATCCGGACTAAAACCACCAGACTCAGGGACAGTTTCATCCCACAGGCCATAAGACTATTAAACACCTGAACTTTGAAATAACATCCATAGCATTAATCTGGCTGCTACTTCGAAATGATTTGTCTAATATATCATATTCCAATCCCTTGTATAGACTCTTATTGCACTATTTCACATTTTACTTTTTGTATTGACATGCACTATTTTTTCTGTGTATCTGTTTTATTGTGTTGCACTGTTGGAGGAGCCTGTGACCTAAGGGGGTAGGAGACGTTCGATTCCTGTTTTGAATATGCAAAATGCTGTTTGTCGCTCAGCGTAAACTTCGCGCACTGCCACTCCAACATCCAATCACAGAGCTCGAGGACAAATCACGGGGTTTGTCAAGCAAAGCACATGGTGTAGTCCCAAACGATAGCTGAGGATTCTAGGTAGTGTAGTGTCTTCGGCCATCCTAAACTGAACACATATTTGTTTCTCCGAATCGAAGGGGAAAATTACAAAAGCATTGTACACAACTTAAACCAATCAATGTTGTGTAATCAACAAGGATAATCTGATGTTTTTGAGTTGATGAGTAGTGCAGATATCACTGTAAAATCAATCGACAGTAAGCGGAATACTTACTTCCGGGTGTAAAATCCTCCGTTATCCAATGGGAATGGACGCTCACATTGCTCTCCGTAATACAATAAAGGGGACATGATCAAATGGGAATATAATGTTCTTTTAAAAAACGTTAACTAAAGGGAACAATCTATTGGACACAGCTGAAGCTCTGGCCTTCCTTAAAAACTAACTAATTTAATAAAAATCACAGTTGTATTACACACAATGCACTGTTTTTTGAGAACAAAAAATCGTAAATAATGCACCATAATACATTCTGACGAAAAATACAAATTATTATGAATACAAATAAAATAAAAGAAACCTCCCACGAGTTACTTCAAGCTATAAAGTAGATTTTAAAAACGTTTTATAGAATAAAAGCTCACTGCAGGACGTTGTAGAAATGCGTGTGTGCACCACGACAAAAGAGCCTAATTCACTTTACATTGGGGTTGTTTGCGTGGTGCAGACACGTAAATGTAACAAAGTTCGTGAGTCCACCACGCAATGCAGTGTTCAGGAGTCGTGGTGGAGTCACTCATTCTGGTGAGATCAGGTTGACAAAACCGGGTGATTTGCTACGGCGATAATTAGTTTCTCCATCATTTTTTGAAATATAGAAATGAACGGCGGGATATCTCTCCCAGCTTAGATGCGGTTTGATTGGCTAGGGCAGGGGTCTGCAGCCATTTTGCTCCTTTTTCCAAAATATTTTTTTGTCTGGAGCCGCAAAACATATTTCATAGTTTTTTACTGTTATATCAGACAAAAACTACAGTTTTTTTGCATTTATTAGGCTATTTATTACATGATATAAAACTGTTGAACTCTTATAAGGAGAATTAAAAAATATTACACAGGCCTACTTTAAAATAAATTAAACACAGCACTTGGGGAGTCCTCTGCACATTTGAAGGAAAAAAAAATATTATTAAAATGGGCCCACTTTGAAATAAATAAAACATATAGCTGCACCCTAAAAAGAGTTAAAGGTAGGGTAGGTAAGAATCGTAAGAATGGAGAAACCAGCTCGAGTGCGCTAGAATTTGAAAATACACAACCGGAAAAAATATGCCTCTTCCTTCAGACTTTCTTACAGAGTCCCTCCTCCAACACACACGAACGCGCACATGGCCAATGAGGGCACGAGTTAAGTTTGTGCACAGATGGAAGGCTGACAGGCAGTTAGGCCATCCAGTTATTTTAGCCGGGCCGGCTCAGATGATTGGTCGTGCTTTTTACAGTACTACGGCTTCCAGAGATTAATTTTTGTATATATTTATTGTCAAAGCATTTAATATATTCATTGCTATCGGGACGTTAAGAGCATTCCATGGAATATAACAAAAAGTGTTTTCTGAAATAAATTACATACCCCATTGAATTATGACTGAATATCGTCAGCTGTCTTCCTTTCCCTTGTTGTTCCTCGATACGTAAAGGCTGCACCACCGTCGACAACTTCTCTCTACATATCAAACATACCGGTAAACCAGCATCGTTTGCTGTGAAAGCATATAACTCTGTCCACACAGAATTAAATCCTGTGTTCCTCCGGTACTTTTCTTTGATTCATCCATAGTTCGCTCATCGAGCCGGGGGTCAGGTTATTCGCCTCCAAGAAAAGGCGCTCGCGCGGGACCGTAGCAGGATGTGACGCATATTTTAGTTGACCTAATTAAAACCGTTTTGTTTTTTATTTATGTGTCACAGTATCACCTCAAAATACAAGATACGAAACATTTTCAACCATGCAACAAAATATAAATAGTCCTACAAATACTTTTATTTTATTTCCTTCTTATTTATGTCTAAGCTCAAGGGAGCCAGAGCAGAGGGCTTAAAGGGCCGCATGCGGCCCGTGGGCCGCGGGTTGCCGACCCCTGGGCTAGGGCTTGAGCTGTCAGATTTTCAGAAACGGGATTTGATTGGCTGGCGATGGCTACGCCGGAGACGGACCGCTATGCTACCCACAATTCAGTTCGGCGAAAAGCGAGGCAACGTGACGTCACCCCATTCAAAGTGAATGGGCAGACGCGTTGGAAACCGTTTTTGAAGCTGTCGAAGCTGTAGTGTGGACGGCCCGTCACACTCTCTGTCTTACTGTTACATTAATCCCATGAATGTATGAGACTAAGTTAGCTTCATCATATCTCAATCAGTGATTAAGTGAATAATAAAGTTTCTATCAGGTCACTGTCAGCCTGTCACTCATTATTTTCACATACACATATACAAACAGGTACATAAAGGGTGTAGAGGGGCACTGAGTGTCCTGCCTCTAAACAGAGGGATGGCGGTGAAGAGGAGTCAGAGCGTGTAGAGGGGTACTGACTAGTGTCCTGCCTCTAAACAGAGGGATACAATAAATACATTAATGTTTTTTTGAATGGCTGGTGTTCAACATCACTGCCAAACTTAAACTGTGCTGTTTCACAGGGCGCCCAGAAAATAAACGCCGTCTTGAGCCAGCGCCTGACTTCCTGCGTGCAACAGCTGTAGGCTGGCAGCTAATCATCGGGCCTTGACGTCTGGCAGCCCGCCTTAAAATGGCGGCCCTTTTGCTGGTCAGGGTGCCAGATTTCCCAAAGGAATGGAAGGCTGACAGCAGTTTGGAGGGGTTGCTTCTCAGGACATGGTACTGCTACCCGAAAAAAAAAAAAAAGTTTTAACAACATGTTTATTTATTGACTTTTCATTCCTGTATAATCATTTTGCGCAAAGATGGCACTGTTTGTCAGAGCACTTCATCCTTCTGGGATTTCATGAAGAACAGCTCCAACGCCTGTGTGTATGGGAACACCTCTGGTGCTGGTCCATTAACTGCCAGTGTTTCCCACAGATCTGTTTCCCACACATCTGAAATATACTTGGGGGGGGTGGTGGTAGCAGGGAGGGGGTGAGGTGACGTGCAACAACATTAACCTTTCTGTTGGTCACTTGTTAGCAGACCCTTCACGCGATGGCAGAGCGAACAGGTACAGGCAGGGCCCATAATGATAGCCCTATAGTTTAAATCTACTACCCACACATGGAAATAGGTTACTTTAAAAAAAAAAATTTGAGGGGAAAATAAAGAGACTAGATCTATGGAAACACCTATATTAAACAGAACTGTATACATTTCAATAATCATAAAATCATGGCCATAACCAATACCATACCATTTCCAATATGAAAAAAACACTGAAACTTGTTTATTAATTTATTTTTGGTTCATTTATAGTTGTGAGTGTGTCTGTGCTCCTGTCTCCCTCCTCTCCCCCCTGCTCCTCTTTGAGGCAGCAGCAAAGACTAGTTTTCTAGTTTAACAAGTTTTAAAAGTGTATCTTGCCTTTTTTCACCCAGTTAACTTTTTATTTATTTATTCATGCATATTTTACTAATCACATTACATTTCATTTAGCTGACGCTTTTATCCAAAGCGACTTATAATGACCGATTACAGGGACATTCTCCCTGGAGTAACTAAGGGCTAAGTGCCTTACTCAAGGGCACACTAGTGGTGGTGTTCCTCGCTGGATTTGAACTCACAGCCTTCCGATCTTCAGCCCACCTCGCTATCCATTAGACCAATCACTACCCTCTCAAATGGAAATATGTGTTTACATAAATGGTGACCACACCGTTTGAGACCCACTGAGAACTTAGACTAAGTTAACTATCTAAACACTCAGAGAGTCCTTTACCTCACCTGAGCTGAGCTTATCCCGAGCTTGAATGACACACAGAGACCAATCAAGAGCTTTGATTTATGATCTGTATGACAGTGGCCATGTCGGCAGGCCACATCATGTGGACAGCCAGTCACCCTGTGTGAGGCAGGCCACTTAACAGGCCAGAAGGAGGCGAGATCAGTGCAAGGGAGCGAGGGATCATTGTCCACAAGTTAATCGATCGCAGATGGCGTCGTGGTCACGGACGAATACAAAAAAAAATTATAAAAAAAATTATTATTAAAAAAAAAAAAAAACTAAATGGATCACGAAATATAATTGGGCGGCCGTTAATATACCTGGGCGGCCCGCCCAAGTATAGTCTATGTGTGGGAAACCCTGCACCTTCTTGTGGCCTATCACCAGTGACACTTGATGATAGTATTCAGTTAATTTGTATTAACTATTTCAGTGCCTCTTTTCTGATGTTATGGTCCAAGGGGAAAGAAAAGTAGGTATAAATATATTGTGTGTGTGTGTGTGGGGGGGGGGGTGTGTGCTTGGATTGTTCAGTTGAAATGTTCATAACAAACCTTCATCTTGTTGCTCCTGATGCTTAGTGCTTGGTTCATGAGTGCCTACAGATACCAAGAGATACATCAATTATGTGTGTCTCACATGGTATTAGTGGTGGACATGGATAATATATAACTACTTTGTTATTTTGATTTAAAGTATCAATTATTTTATATAATTACACCATAATTAATTAAGTTTTGTGTATTACTTACTTCTAAACGACTGACATGATTGCATTTCAAGTCTGGGTTGGAGGAAATCCAAAGAGATGGTTTCTATAAAACATTAATAAGGGATCAACATAAATAAAAAAATAAACAGTGTATATCCTTTATGTTGTAATCAAAACATGAAATGTCTCATTACACCAGTTATTGTTAAAATATTGACTTTACCTGCCGAGGTCAGTTTCATCAGCTCTGCTCTCATCTCTGGGTTTATCGGTAGAAAAGAGTGTGACAAACAGCTGTAATGTTTCATCACTTGTCCTGCAGAACACAGCTCCAAATCCATGTCTACATCATAAGTTTGTGTAGATCCCTTCACCACAAACTTCTGGACCTCAATCTGCAAAATCACAAGTCAAACAAGGATACATGTATTTGTTACACAAGTGACATATCTGCGTATTGATTCTGTAGTGATAAACCTATAGCATGTTATGTTTTTTCAGCTGTTATATCCATTACCTGCTGAATACGCGATGCTGCAATGTTGCCATCTTGGGGGAGGAATTTTGCTCGCTGGAATGATTCCCAGCGTCCAAGGGCAACATCAACGATGATAGGTCTCCAGCCTCGAGGTCAGCAGATCAAACAGCTGAGGAAGGTTGAACGCCTTTGTCCTCTGCAGTATTTTGTCCTTGAGGACACGCATTGCCGCTTCTGCAAAATTGTTGGTATTGTTTCTATAACTGCCTCTATAACTGAGGGCCCAACACTCTCTTCTGGCGTACAGCCGGTCCAAGTACCTGAGGAACTTTTCATACCTGCAATTGGTTAAAACAAGAAAAAATTATCCAAACAGTAAAGCTTAATCACTTCATTACATTTGGTGTTTGATGTTATTTGATAAGAATAAGTCAATTTTTCTCATATCGTCACCTTCTTAAACTAATGGCCTAAGTCATATTTGAAAGTTTTTCAAAAAACAGAAAAAACTGAACCAAATATAGAATATATGATATATATTAATTATTTCACACAAAAAGGTTATGACAATATATGACTATTGACGTACAAATAACACTTGTGTAAAATAAGAGGATTAGATGACTTAGGCCAATTTACGAACATGTTGTTGTGACTTAGGCAATTTGAAACCTGACTTAGGCCTTATTACTTCTTGAGTAAGTGACTTAGGCAAAACAGTGCACTTCTCTTTTCCGCATTACTGTGACAGACCATGGCTGGGTCGGCCACTAACAGTTTCAAATGCTAGAAGAGCATACAGAGACTCAGAAAAGAGAGGGCAGTTTGGACGTTGTTGGCCCTTTAATTCAATATAGCAAACTCAAAAGGTACAACTTAAATCTCAGCTAAATAAAACAAAAGGCAAGTAAATCTAACCCTGAGGAGGCATGTGCCTCTCCTCATACTCTCTCCAGCTCTTCTTTGCTGTGTTTTTAATTGCAGCTAACCCTTTTCCATTTAAAGGTCCCATGTCTTGGCCATTTCGACTGATCATAGTTCCATTGTTGAGGTCTACTAGAATAGATTTACATTGTTCAATTTTCCAAACTCACATTGGTTTCTCAAACAGCATCTCTATAGTCTGTGTATTCACTCTCTGTCCTACACACCTTGTTGGAGCTCCTGCCCCCCCCCCCCCACCCTGTGAGCCCACTGTGCTCTGATTGTGCTCGCCCACTCTGTTCTGATTAGTCCACCACCGTTACAGCTGAACATCAGTGATTATGTGTTACAATGGCATTAGTTAGCAACCAGAAAATGACACCAGTAATGACAAACAGATGAGAATGCTGCATGCGGTCTGGGTGCTGTGTTGGCGAGACGTTGCGGGGCTCGCTGCTCCGCCCTTTGAGGCTCGAGGAGCGGACAGTGTGAGCTGTATTACTGGTGTCGTTTCCTGGTTGCTGCGTGGGGTCTGCGAGATACCACGGAACTCAGCCTGAGCACACACACGTGAGTGTGTGGCGAACTGTGAGTGGAGATCCACGTAGCTGCGGCTGAGTGTGCCGGCAAAACTCAGCGGAACATCTCGGCTGAGAAAAGATAAGGGGGTGTGTGTGTGTGTGTGTGTGTGTGTGTGTGTGTGTGTAGTGTGTGTGTAGTGTGTGTGTGTGTGTGTGTGTGTGTGTGTGTGTGTGTGTGTGTGTGTGTGTGTGTGTGTGTGTGTGTGTGTGTGTGTGTGTGTGTGTGTGTGTGTGTGTGTGTGTGTGTGTGTGTGTGTGTGTAGCTCCACGGATTGGTCCATTTGGACCTGGGTAAGATTACGTCACTATACTCAGGAAGAAACAAATGGAAAAAGAGAAATGTCCAACTAGGCGTTCTGGGGAAGCACAGACAGGTCTTTTCTGTGTTAGAGTTTTACTCGCTACAGGGTGCACTTTGAGGGTTTGTGACTCTGCACACTGTTTACATGCAGAAAAACCTACATAACACACTAGGGGACAGGTAATAACCGGAAAAGCATGACATGGGACCTTTAAATCAGTTTATCCCCTGAATCTTTCTCAGTCATCTTGATGTGTGTGTGTGTGTGTGTGTGTGTGTGTGTGTGTGTGTGTGTGTGTGTGTGTGTGTGTGTGTGTGTGTGTGTGTGTGTGTGTGTGTGTGTGTGTGTGTGTGTGTGTGTGTGTGTGTGTGTGTGTGTGTGTGTGTGTGTGTGTGTGTGTGTGTGTGTGTGTGTGTGTGTGTAATTATGTGGCAAATTGTCAAAAAGCTGATGACACTCGAAGGGTATGACATGGACTGAAGGTCCTGAAATGACGTCCTCTCCTTGATTGGCAGAGCGTCAACTTCAGCAATTGCAGCTGCCTGTTGATATTCCTGATGTAGTTGGGAGATGGTTGTGCCTGGGTGAAGGAACTTCTTGTCTTTGTAGGTCGCTGTGCTTCTGCAGTAGTGTGAATCAACAGTGGGCAGATCCTTCAACCAGTCCTTAAGGAACTCTGTGACAGCAGTTTCCAGCTTTGCATTTTTGCCACCCTGAGGTGGAGATGTAGTTGGCGGGTCTGCCACTTGTTCGTCATGGTCGATGGTGTCTTTGTTCAGCCAGTGTAATGGTTCTTTCAGGGATACCAAGTGTAGAAGAAAAAAAGCTTTGCACACTTTAAGATTCGTTCCATCCTGAAGTTTCAGTTGATAGGAAAATGATGAACTGCGCCTGGATCCCTCACCAACTTTCTTTCTTTCGCTTCATGGTAACCTTTGTGATCAAAGTGGTGACGTATAACCGATGTTCTTCCCAGTTGTCCATTGACCAAACTTTCTAAAATATCCACTGCCTCTGCTCTTCTGTAATGGATTGACAGTCTCGAGTCGTGACTCGTTGACAGAACTTCGAATTGCAGGGAAGGCCCATAGCCTTTGCAGCTATTTCTTTGCCACCTTTGACCTTGTATGCAATTCCTTTGAGATGTTTCTTCCTGGATTCATTTTGCTTCCATGTTTCTGGGCTGAGGTATTTATGTTGTTTCCTTTTGACCATATTGTTTTCATACATCCTCTAGATGAAGACCATAATGTTCTGAAGTTGCTGCCAGACTGTCTTCATTTTCAGGGAGAGAGGACTCATCAGAGGATGGATTGTAGTTTGGGTCAATGATAACATCATCATCATCATCTAAGTCTTCTTCATGGTGTGGACGGGTCTGCTTGGCATCTTCAGCAACACTCTCTTCTTCAATGAGAGTGTTTAAGTTATTGTCTGCTCCATCTGATACAGGGTCTTGGCCTGGTACATGCTGCTCCATCTCTTTAACAACGGTCTCATTTTCATTGGATGATTCCTGATTGGTGTCTGAAAAGTCAAGTGCATCTCCTACCAAAAAGGAGTAGGCGTACGGTCACAACTGTGATCATTATGAAAAAATGTTTTGTAATTGCACTGTGGTCCTATGCATTAATACATTAAAGCTATTTTTGATGAATATCATTTGGCCAAATTCAATTAAAAAAACATGTAATCTTTCCTAATAAGATGGAAATGTAATGTGGAAAAATGAGACAATAATACAATATTAAGAATTGAAACAGACAAACGCAAAATGTACTTTTTCTAATTCATAATTATGCAGTAATTGTAACCGTTACTTTTGAAAGGTTAGATTAGTTTTTAGATTAGTCTTTATTGTCCCAGAAGGGAATGTGTGCATGCTTCATGGAGCTACAGTAGCTATATTAGCTACAGTAACTATAGTACCTACAGTATAGCTTCGGTAGCTACAGTAACTATACATTGTGAAAGTAAAAGACTAAATAACTACACAACATTTATAGCCCAGCCTATAGTATAGTAAACATCACTTCCCAATAGGGGACAAGCCCTGAACCATGAAAATAACTTAATTTATCTGTTAGTTTTTTCTTTTTCTTGAAGTAGCCATTTTGTAAAGCTTGTCAAATGGCCTAAGTCACAAGACAATGTGACTTAAGCCATTATGTTTTTTAAATATATGGCCTAAGTCACACTCTTGACATAGGCCATTATACTATCAGGGTAGGAACAGCACTATCCTTTCAATAAGGATGTAGGCAATTTTACCAGAGGTGGCCAGCATCAAGAAGAGATGATTTAGGCAAAAAAAACATTTTCTCCAAAATATGACTTAGGCCATTAGTTTAAGAAGGTGACGATATGGCAAAACAAAACATCACTAACTCGTCTGCATTAAACACTAACCTGGCTGCAACTGGATGCCCTCTTGCCTCGCTGTAAAGCCTATCCACACTGCCTATCTCCTGACAGTAAAGCATCTCTTTTACAATGGCAAAAAGTGCCGGTCTGTCTCCGTGAGTGACCCCACTGTCCTTGCTCCACAGCCACTTCCAAACTGCTTGTAGCAGATGGAAGGAGCACAAGAGAAGTGTGGCCTTAGGAAATGCTTTTCCCAGAGCTCCCCTCTCTGCCCGACAGTCATCTGTGATGACCAGTTGTGGCCCTTCGTGTCCCCTGCCAGCAAAGCCCTTCTCTCCAACAACTTGTTTTAGCTGTTCCAGCCCTTGAGCAATAGTCTGCTCATCCTCAGACTGGCAGAGGAGAATGCCCATAGGGAGGCCACCTGCACAGCTGTGGGTCAGGAGGAGGAATACCCTGCAGTTCTCCCTTTCCATATTCCCTGAGGAATCTATGAAGCACAGCTCCCTGTGCTTCAGTTGGTGCACTTTCTTCATGAGTGGAGAACACACAATCACAAGAGGAGCTCCCTGGGAAGTTGTTCCCAGGAGAGCACAGGTGTCATTACATTTATTGTTGTAAATCTCCACTTGAAGCTTGAGCGCTGCCAACATCGTGGGACCTGTTTGCGTGCCATACTCCTCCCTACACACCTTGTGGAACAGTCTGGGTAGAAAATGAATTAGTTGGTATGGGTGTCACTTACATGCAGTAGAAAAGCGTATTTGTATTCACTGAATACATCATAGTTTTTATTGCATCGTTATTTATATAGTGGGTAGTATCTTGAACATGTTTCCAGATGTGATACCCACCTCTGTACATAAGGCAGGTCGGGGCAAATCTCCCTGTTGGCCGACACGTACACATATCGCAACCCATACTCCATTTGGAGGTCGTGTTTCAGGACCGCCAGTGCAGATGTTGGAGTGTGGCCAATTTCAAAGAGCCCTGTAAGTATGCTGTTTGCCTTTTCCCCAACATCTCGGTGGCGGATGGCGTCCGCAACAAAAAGATTGTGGTTGTGCCTGTTTATTAGAATAACCTTAAATGGTAGGTCAGGCATGTGTGGGTCTTCGGTCCTATAACATAAATCAATATTATGTAAAAAAAGCTGAACGTGAAATAATAAGTATGTGGATCAGTAAACTCACTTCATTTCCCCACGAGTACTCTTGAGTGTCGTGTGCATTTTTGCTTGACAGCAGGTGTTCTTGCTGCTTTTGGCTGCTCTCGAGTTCACCCTATGCTGACACTTATAACTTGCCTGAACAAAATAATCAATCAATGTTTATTTATATAGCCCAATATCACAAATGTTACATTTGTCTCAGTGGTCTTCACAGTGTGTACAGCAGGGGTTCCCAACCTTTTTCACCCAGGGCCCCCCCAAATGACTCCTGTTGGAATTTGCGACCCCCCAAAACTTTGAAACTTTAATTATCGCTGTTGCCGATCTGCCCCCCTGCCCGATCTATACTGCGCATGTGCGAGATGGTCTGCCATACTGGACAACTCCGTACAGCAACCCAACACAGTGGCGTTTGGCAAAGCACAAAAAGAAAACGAAAAAAACCGAGAGAGCTGAGTTATTCGTTATTACAACGTGACTTCCCTATTATTTAACAACTCTTTTTATTGGGTTCTTTTATTTGGGGTTAAGTACATTGTCAGAATAAGTGAGAAATGGATTTAACTTTTGTTTGGCAGCTATCATACTGAATAAATATTTACAGTGAATGTATGCAAAAATGTATGGCATATAGCTGTCTAACAGAAGTTAAATCCATGTCTCACTTATTCTGACAATGTACTTAACCCCAAATAAAAGAACCCAATAAAAAGAGTTGTTAAATAATAGTGAAGTCACGTTGTAATAACAATAACTCATCTCTCCCGGTTTTTTGTGTTCTTTTTCTGCTTTGCCAAACGCCACTGTGTGAAGTGTCCTATTAGAGTTGCCGTATGTAGTTGTCCAGTATGGCGGACCATCTCGCACATGCGCAGTACAGATCGGACAGGGGGGCAGATCGGGTAGTGACAGACGTGCCTGGTAACAGCGGTTCTCCCTCCACACACACACACACACACACACACACACACACACACACACACACACACACACACACACACACACACACACACACACACACACACACACACACACACACACACACACACACACACACACACACACACACACACACACACACACACACACACACACACACACGGCAACAGCGGTAATTAAAGTTTAAAAGTCTCAAAAATGCTACAACTACTGTCACAAACTGGATGAATGAAGTATTTCGTTAAAGGAGGATGAAAGCGTAATGAAGGAGCACTATTCGAGTGACTTTGATGGTTATTGGACTCAGGATTAATTAATTTGGATTCCCGCTGTATGAAGAAATTAAAGGACGGCACAAGTGGAAACAATTCACAAAGGGATTCAACTGTTTAAAACACATGCTCAAAGTAACCCGGATTTTGGCGATGTGTTTATGTGGATTCAAAAGTCGTAAATAATCTACAAAATGGAGGAGACCGATTTGATCGGAGCAACTGTGACAAATAATCCAACTGAAACCGACACTTTACGCGCAGAAGAAACATTTCTATTAAAGAAAAAATGATACACTTCTGTCTTTGTATGCTTTTATTAGCTACTTACTTGCAAATGTATGCATCATATTTATTTCAAATGTCGAAGAACAGGACACTTCAAAAGAATAGACTATGTCTAATAAAAAAATGGTAATATGGTGGCATAGGCCTGTATAAAACAAAAATGAAAAACTGGCATATTAAGCAGGTAAATCAAATGCTTGTCTGCCATGGAACAGGTAGCAGAGAGAAGACGAGGTTCAAGTAGGTTCATTAATGTGAACCTTGGGCTTGCACGCCCGCAGCCAGGGATGGAATGTCCGGTGTAATGTGAGTGACAGCCAGTCTAAAGTCGTTGTGAACGTCCAGTGTGTTGCGTGCTTTTGTTTTGATGGCAACAAGTGCGCTGAAGGCTGTTTCTGAGAGATATGTCGTACTGAATGGGAGTATAATCCTGGTCGTGGCATGCAGTGTGAGCTTTGGAGCGAGGCTTGGTCCTTTGACAATCCAAAACTTTTTAAATCCTTTTTCCTGGAAGTATTTATTTGACAGCGAGTCAGCTTGGATGTCGGTGAGCTCATCTTCGCAATTCAGGTATTCCACATCCTCAATTTTGGCAATAAAGGGATCTAAAACCCACAATTCCTTGGAGACATACTCGTCTATGTCAGCGAACCGTGATTGCATTTCCGTTTGCAGTGCGTTCATATGGCGGATGAATTCGCGACGTACAGACACAGGCACCGTTTCAGGATTGTTTTGGGATTGTTTCAGCAGTAGTGGAAACTGTTGCAGCTCCCCCCTCTCCATTTTCCCGACCCTGTACTCCAGTTTGCGCACAAATGCATCGAGCGTCTCTTTACATTGGAGAATGTTGGACTCCACGCCTTGCAGACGCTTGTTCGTTTCATTGTAGAGACTGAAGATGTCGGCCAGGTATGCTGTTTTAATCCAGAATGACTCAGTCACTTGCTCTGACAGTGCGCGGTTACGAGTTTGTAGAAACTCTTCAATTTTTTCCTTCAGTTCTACAAAGCGTGCCAGCACTCGGCCGCGTGAGAGCCAGCGCACCTCGGTGTGCAGGAGGAGGGTTTGGTGCGCTTCATCCTCGCACAAGTCTGCGAATAGACGCTTGTTGGTGGGGCGACCTTTGATGAAATTGACTATTTTAACAACAGTTGAGAGTGTTTCGCTGAGGTCTTCTGACAGTTTCTTGCTGGCCAGGGCCTGGCGATGTATCACACAGTGAAATATTGTGCAGTGTGGGGCCTTTTCTTTCAAGCGACTGTTAAATCCCTTGTTTTTCCCCATCATTGAGGCAGCTCCGTCTGTGCAACATGCAACTAAATTCTCATAGGAAAGATTGTGGGAGGAGAGGTAAGAATCCACTGCAGTAAAAATGTCCTCACCCCGAGTGGTAGTGGTAAGGTTGACTGACATAAGAATGTCCTGCTTCAAATCTTCCCCATCGATATATTGCACATAAACAATCAGCACAGCCTCGTCTGCTACAGTTGGGGTTTCATCAAGTTGTATGGCAAATGGCCCCTTTCCAAGCTTTTCGAGCAGCTGCAGCTCGCAGTTACTTGCCATCTTGTCAATTCTATCTTTCACCGTATTGTTTGACAGTGGTACAGTTTTTAGCTTCTCCGCCACCTGCGGGCCGCACAGTTTCTCAACCATCTTAATGCAAGCTGGCTTAATGAACTGCTCGCCAATGTTGTGCGGTTTCTTTGCCTTTGCTATTAAAAGTGCACATTCAAAAGAGGCCTCGGTGGCCTTCTGTGCATCGCTGCCAGCCCTAACAAACGCTGTTCTAATATCCATTGGCTTGTTTGCCTTTGCAAGGTGTTGTTTCTTTATGAAAAAGTCCCGATCACGCCCGACTGTTTCTGGGTGCATGGTCTGTTGGTGTCTCTTCATTTTGCTGGGTTTCATGCTTTCGTTGGCTAGCTTCTCTCTGCATATCACACACTCTGGGCGGGTTTTGTCCGTTCCCTCCATGAAACCGAAGTTAAGATAGCTCTCTAGGTAGGTCCTCATTTTCTTTTTGATTGCAGATGAGCTGTCATCTCCTTTACGTTTTTCAGACATTTTTAGACAAAAATATTCACCTTATGAAGTCGGTCGCTAGCTAGCAAGCGCAGCAAACTGTTATTATTATGAAAGCTGACACAGTAACGTCAATGTTGGCGCGAATCGGAGGAGTATCAGATGAATTTTTTTTATTTTAATTTTAATTAATCAATTAATTTCTATATTTTATTGTAATGTGGAGACAAGGCTTTTAGCGACAATCATGTATTGCATTACAATATGTAAAAAAAATGATATGTAAACAAAAATTATATGTACATTTTTTTTATTCTAAATATGATATTAGACCTCAAATCATCTGAGGCCTGGCGCCCCCCCTGCGATCTTTGGCGACCCCCCAAGGGGGTCGCACCCCCCAGGTTGGGTACACCACTGGTGTACAGAATATCAGTATGACAATACGACACCCTCTGTCCTTAGACCCTCACATCGTACAAGGAAAAACTAAACCCACAGTTTAAAGGGAAAAATGGGAGAAACCTCAGGGAGAGCAACAGAGAAGGGATCCCTCTCCCAGGACGGACAGACGTGCAATAGATGCCGTGTGTAAATTGAAAGGATAATACATTTGCAACATAGGTAGTCCAAATGTTTGGAAATGCATGTGTGTATAATAGGAAGATGAATCGACGAGGATATCCATCCAGGACCGATGATCCAGGACCACAGCCACGACTCGCGATCCAGGGCTCGCGATCCAGGACACAGGACCGCAGGATCATCCATGACTCCGGATCCCGGCGTATATAGACACCAAAAAGAAAGACATTTGGGGAAGCTGGGTTAATCGGAACATGAGAGTACACAGGTATAGACAGAGAGAAGGAAGAAGTAAGATGTCCCCGACAAACTAAGCCTATATCAGCAAAACTAGGGGCTGAATCTAATCAGTCCTAACTATAAGCTTTATCAAAAAGGAAGGTCTAAAGCGCACTCTTAAAAACGGATAGGGTGTCTGCCGCCTGAACACAAACTGGAAACTGATTCCACAAATGTGGAGCTTGATAAGAAAAGCCTCTGGCTCCCATTGTACTTTTAGAGACTCTAGGAACAACCAACAACCCTGCATTCTTGGAATGCAATTCCCTAGTACAGGGGTGGCCAACCAGTCAGAGGTTAAGAGCCACATTTTTTCTATAGGCGCGTTCACACTGCGGTACTTTTCCCACAAAGGTTCATGCGAACTTAGTTCATGCGAACTCTTTAGTTCGCATGAACTAAGTACAGCTCGCGTTCACACCAGAAAAAGTCCCCGGGGGTGGATTAGGCAAATGAAGCCGCTGACGTCACTTCTTCTTCTTCTGCTTTGGGTTTATTGGCAGGCCGCAAACCACTTCACGGCGAGTACAGTGGTGGCGGTATGCACCTTAAAGTTGCAATCCGCCAAAAACCGAGAGAAGAAGAACCAAGATAAGAACAACAACACACACTTCCGACCGCAGACCTCAAACATGATGGAGTTGACTGATGTTGTGGTTTTTGTGCTCATGTTATACAGCGTTGTAACTGAGTTACAAAAGCAGATCTACACCACCTCAATTGAAATAGCAACGCTGCTTCGGAAGCGAAGACGGTTAAGAAGCGATAGCAAAAGGATTGGACGACGGAATGCACGCTCTCTGGCCTTGTTTGACCGTAGGGCGGCTGAGGATGATGAGCGTTATCACGCCATAAGAACAGCAATGGTAAGTTATCAGTAAATCATAATACTATCTAATGTAGGATTTGTGGAGTTATGTGGGTCATTCCAGAATTGTAGGACATTTCATGTCATGTTTCATAAAAAATCTTGGTGACCAACTTGCAAGTCAAATATAACATTTGAAATAGGGATTTTATTTACTTTTGTTGGTATTATTCTATTGATATATGTCTCTTGTAATGGTAAAATCAATTTGTTAAATCATAAACATATTTTAAATAACAGTAATTTTGCACAGAAGGTGTGTCCCTCAACATGCGTTTACAATCTTTTCAGTCTTAAAAGAGTGTGGCACTCTGACCCACTCCACCCTGTTACTGATATTTTCAGAATAAAGCATATTAATTTCAAAGTTATCTTTCTTGCATTAGATATCCAAGTTTGTCCTTGCCTTGAAAGTAGCATTACATGCTACATCTAGCAATAATTCCTGAGGTTAAAGCTCAAATTAGCATTGATTTTCAACCCTGTTGCTTTCAACCCTGTTACTATAATTAGAGTAACCGGGGTAATTCTAAATTGGAAAATATACATTTGATGCCTAGCTGGGCAAATCACTTTTTTTGATGGTTTATTATCTGTTTTTCCTAAATACATAACCATTTTTTATCAAATTTTAAAGGTTCATTTTTCAAAAATGTTGGTGTCTAAATTGTCCTCCAATTCTGGAATGACCCATGTTGAGCTAATTTGTGCCTTTGTATGTGTTCCAGATATGCGAATACTACGGTGCGCGCCGTATCCCACGCTCTCTCTGGGTGAACAATAGAACCTCGGCCTGGTGGGAGACGGTGGTGCCAACGTACACCGATGAGCAGTGGATTAAAGATTTCCGAATGTCCAAGCAGTCTTTTCAATACCTCTGTTCTCGCCTGGGAGCAACGTTGGGGAGAAGCGACACAAACTTCCGGGAGTGTGTACCTGTATGTAAAAAAATCGCCATAGCACTGTGGAAACTTGCGACCAACTCTGAGTACAGGACCATCTCTCATTTGTTTGGAGTCGGCAGATCTACGGTGTGTTGCTGTGTGCACGAGTTCTGCTCCTCTGTTGTGACGCTACTCCTTCCTGAGTTTATGCCATGGCCGAACTCTGAGAAGTTAAAGGAGATGGCGTTATTTTTTGAGCGCAGATGGGGTGTGCCACAGTGTGTAGATGCAGTAGATGGATCACACATCCCCATTCTGAGACCAGAGGAACACCACAACGAGTATTTCAACCGCAAAGGCTGGCACTCGCTCGTCCTGCAGGGTGTTGTGGATGGCAAGGGCCTCTTTTGGAGTGTTTTTGTTGGCTTACCAGGTAGCATGCATGATAGCAGAGTGTTAGGCTTGTCATCACTGGGTAGTTTTGTGGATAGGGGTGGTCTACTTCCTCATGTGACAAGGGATATTGGTGGACATGATGTGGGTTACTATATCCTTGGTGACTCAGCCTACCCCCTGCAAAGATGGCTGATGAAACCGTTCCAAGATAATGGAAGGCTCACACCCGAGCAACATGTGTACAACTTCAAGACAAGCCGAGCACGAGTGGTGGTGGAGAACGCTTTTGGCAGACTGAAGGGCAGATGGAGGTGCTTGATGAAGCGAAACGACTGCAAGATTGACAAGATAAAAATCCAGGTGGCAGCATGTTGCATACTACATAACCTTTGTGAGAGTAATGGCGATGAGTACAGGGCCGAATGGACTGCCTTACCGGCGACCCAGCGTGATGGGCCAGCGCCAGCCATTGGCGAGGCTGGGGGGCAGCCTCCCCAAGACACGCGCAGAGCCCTTATGAGGCATCTCAACAGTGTTGACATTTTTTAATTGATAATAAAACTGATATTTCTACAGTGCTTTTGGTTCTCTTTTATTTACCAGTCAAGACAGACACAATTACAATAGTGCAGACACACCAGTTATACGGGTACTTTACAACTATGTAAATTTATTTATATAGTGTCCTATAGGATATTAACCCTTGTATTTTCATTATTTATCTCAATGATATGATAAATTATTTGTGTGTATGCGTAAGACTAAGAGAAATAAGCAAGATACAGGATCTGTTTAATCGCTATGTAGGTTCTCTTTTATTTAGCACAGTCAAGACATAATAACGGCATCACGCTGTCCCAGGTGTCGTATAAGTTAAAGTTTTAGTACCAAAACAATATAGTAACAGTGGCAATATATATATATATATATATATATATAATAACAATACAAAATAAACTGTCCCAGGTGTAGGGATAGGCTCCGCAGCAGACACACACTAGTGCAAAAGTTAAGTGTCAGTATCAAAACAGTGGCAATATATACAACAACAATACAAAATAAACTGTCCCAGGTGTAGGGATAGGCTCCGCTGCAGACACACACTAGTGCAAAAGTTAAGTGTCAGTATCAAAACAGTGGCAATATATATAACAACAATACAAAATAAACTGTCCCAGGTGTAGGGATAGGCTCCGCAGCAGACACACACTAGTGCAAGTAAAGTGTCAGTATCAAAACAATGGCAATTACATTACATGTCATTTGTTAGACGCTTTTATCCAAAGCGACTTACATACTCAATACCGTGGACAACCACAGGAGCAATTTGGGGTGAAGTGTCTTGCCCAGGGACACAACGACATGTAGGACTCGAACCGGCTACCCCCCGATTCAAAGTACAGCATAATATCCACTGAGCCACAGCCCCCCCCCCCCCCCCTCCCTCCCTCCCCCTTCCCTATATATACACACTACAGCGAAGAAGGCCTGTTGGATTTAACCAGCTCGGAAAGTACTGCCAGAAGCCCAACCTGGAAGGCCTGTTGTTGCTGCGCAGACACCTCAGCCTGGCGCGCCGATGCCTCAGCCTGGCGCGACATCGCGTCAGCCTGGCGCAACATCACCATGACCAGATTGTTGTCCGTTTCCTGGGACTTATGAACAGACAACATCTGTTCGTCGTGCATCTCCCTGCTGGCCATGGCACGTCGGTCCTCACTCTCCTTGCTGGCCATGGCACGCCGGTCCTCCATCGCCGCGATGGTGTCAAGGAAGCTCTCATCCCGAGCCCGCTTTCCTAAGAGGACAAATAAGCAAGATACAAGATCAGTTTATTCTCCATGTAGTTTTACAACATACAAGGAATTTGTTTACTAGTAGGTTTTTCACGGAGACAACATTGGACAGGGTGCAGGCAGGGACAGTGTAAAAAATGCAGGTGTAAAGTAGAAGGTAAGATAGGATCAAATAGCATAATATATACACACACACACACACACACTCTTTGTGTGTACATACATACATACATATATATATATACACACTTTGTGTGTACATACATGCATACATATATATACACACACTTTGTGTGTACATATATATATATACACACACTTTGTGTGTACATATATATATATATATATATATATATATACACTTTGTGTACATACATACATATATATATATATACACACACACATACACTTTGTGTGTACATATATATATACACACTTTGTGTGTACATACATACATATATATATATATATATATATATATACACACACACATACACTGTGTGTGTATATATATATATATATACACACACACATACACTGTGTGTGTATATATATATATATATATATACACACACTTTGTGTGTACATACATATATATATATATATATATATACACACACACACACATACACTGTGTGTGTATATATATATATATATATACACACACTTTGTGTGTACATACATATATATATATATATATATATACACACACACACACACATACACTGTGTGTGTGTGTGTGGTGCCCTTATTTATTGTTTTGTATTTGTGAAGAGTGCTTAATGTATGCTTGAACTTAGTTTTTTGTCAAAAAATCTTAGGAGTTTTCTTACCGGAAGTCATGCGACCTCTAGCCCGGAAGTTTACGTTTGTGAGAGAGTGAAAAAAGGCGCTAAAAGTGTAAACGATGTATTTTCACGGTGTTTCATAATTGTACCAAGACGGAAATAAACCTGATTAGTGGACATCAGTTCGATGCATAACGTTCTTTTCAAGACCAGAGTAGTAAATGTGTTTGTATGTACCTTTGCGTTTGGTTGGTGGAAAGGGAGACGAGCGAGGACTGCTGTCCCAATCTGGAGGGGAAAGCTCACTCGTTTCTAGAAAGAGTTGTCCCATCTTTGCCCCTGAAAACACACGATTAGTTAGTGAAGCAAATTACAGAAACATTGCACACTTATTCACAAGTCAAAACGTTTTCACAGTGGACGAGAATAGCTAGCCAGCTAGCTGTTATTAGCCTGCTCGGGGTCGGCAGGCTAACAGTGTTAGCCAGTTCAGCCTAGCATGGCCAGCTTGATCTACTGAGCAAATAAAGTTACATATGAGACCAGTATTGTGCAGATTAAAACAGTGCAGTGCATGTAGTTTATTTTTACCTTCTTCGTCGTCGTCGTTGAACACTGAATCCGCCATTTCAGCGGCCTCCCACACCAGCGCGCCCGAATCGATTGTCGACGCTGTGCCGGAGAATGAGGGCCTGTGGCCGAGCAGAGCATCCAATATATCGTACCATTTGCTCGTCCTCCGGTCGTTACCACTTTTATTATTGTGGTCCTTTATTTTTTTGTAGTCCTGCCTGAGCTTCTTTATTTTGTCCCTACATGAGTTAGCGCTGTGGAAGATTCCCAGGTCGCGTAACTTCAGTGAACAACGGTCGTACAACTTGGCATTGGAAACTGCCTTTAGCAGAAGCCGCTGGGTCGCGTCCTCGGAATAAATCGACAGAAGCGCCGAGACATCCTCATCACTCCACCGCTCCGATGACTTCTTTGCAATAACTGCTGCCATAACTGCTTTCAAAAACAGTACTCTCTCCGTTGGTGCGCTGGGCAATAATGCGAGGAAATAAAAATGGCATTCTCAGAGTTTCACGGGGCGTGGTTTGCAATCCGCCCAGCCAATCAGAAATATAGCTCTTTTCTCAAAAAAGAGCCGTTCGAAAGTCCCTGCTAGAGAGCAGGGACTTTCGAGGGGATTAAAAGGTTCGCATGAACTACTTTTAGTACCGGCTCTTTTTGGTGTGAACGCGAGCATGAACTAAGTTCGCATGAACCTTTGTGGGAAAAGTACCGCAGTGTGAACGCGGCTTATGTTACTGCAAAGAGCCACAGTCACTGATACCGCTTGTTTCCGTTTTTTGGTTTCTGGAGACAAGATTTCAACCACGTCACTGATGCATTTTTGTGGCATTGGGATATATATTTTTTAAATCCTCTGGAGCAGAGAGAGGAACTGTGGATTATTGTTATTGATTAATGCATCAGTGTTTCTTAGGGTCAAAAACACTAAACTCACAACTTAAAATGAAAGCGTTTAGTTTATTTAATAATAGAGCACATGTTCAATGTGAAAAGTGACTGTAGTTATAGATTATTTGCAATTTGGTGCTATATATTTATATAAAAAATTATATATATGCGGGGGGGGGCGCGGGGCTCCGTTGGCGGGGCGCAGCGCCCCTCCAAGACAATGGTAGGGGAAACACTGGATAGTGTTTAATCAACGATAGGTTTCCCCCCCCTCAAAGGTGATTGGGTCACTGCATCGCAGTTATTATTGTGATTGGCTCTTGGGCCACATCAAAATTAGACGCGCTTTCATCCTCTCATACTGACATCTGACACCACACATACACACATAGGGAGAGCCAGGACGAAAGTAACACGGGACGAAAGTAACACGGGACGAAAGTAACGGAGCGATTTTATCCGAGCCCAAACAACTTTGACCGGCCAAATTACGTCAGAATTATCAGCATTCAATACTTAACAGAACTACTAAATATCAGGTTTAACTGTCAGGAGTCGCTAGTGTTGTCACGATACCAACATTTTGGTTTCGATACCAAGTCAAGAATTGCGATTCCGATTCTTTTTCGATACTTTTCTTAAAAAAAGGGAAACAGTCTTAAATGTAATTATTGTGCTTTATTTCACACCAGAACCATAACACAAACTTTTAAACAATGAGAACAATAAATAAAATAAATGACAAGAATTCGTATTAAATAAAATTAATACATTTCTTACAGACAGGCCTCGTGGTGTCCGTAGGCTTGCCCTCACTGTCAGAGATATAGCTAAAATACATCCAAATGTAGCTTCTGGCGTCTTTTTTGTCAACAAGCCGAGGCGCAGCGGCAGTTGCACTCCCACTTGCAGCCATGCTTCTCGTTTTCTCACATGCTCTGGCAGCTAGCGCGTGCACGAGAGAGGGAAGGCACTTGAGCGTGCTTGAGAGGGGCGAGACTGCAGGCACGGCTGCAGTGCAGGGAGTGGAAGCAGCAGAGCGCTGAACACACACGGCTCTTATTAAAACGGCCCTTTCTCACCGGAGTACTTTCCCTCGTCATTCTTAAAGTACCGATACTAATGAAACGGAGGAATCGTAACGTTTTTAACGACAGGGTATCGCGGTACCTTTCAAGTATCGGTACACCGTGCAACACTTGTCAGGAGTCAGTGTCTCTCCCCCAAACTCACACAATTCGATATGAACTGAAGAGCCGCATGAAACTAGGCAAAGAGCCACATGCGGCTCGAGAGCCGCGGGTTGGCCACCCCTGGACAGTAGGGTATAATGAGTTCTTTAAGGTAAGATGGCGCCTGCCCATTAAGGGCTTTGTAGGCGAGAAGAATAATTTTAAATGCTATCCTGTGTTCTATAGGGAGCCAGTGTAAGGCAGCCAGAACAGGAGTAATGTGGTCCCTTTTCCTAACTCTGGTTAGTACACGAGCTGCAGCATTTTGAATCAGCTGAAGCGACTTGACTGACTTCTTGGTACTCCCTGATAATAAAGAGTTACAATAATCCAGCCTAGAAGTAACAAATTCATGGACTACAGATGTAGCGCTTCGTTTCAGACGCCTACCCGTGTGGGTCCGTGATCGGCACGGGGTGGGCCCCTGCTGAAAAGGAAAACCCCCCCGCAGGACTTGAAACGCCCCCTTGATAAATACATTTAATTATAATGAAACCAGCTGCAATGGATCATGGATCCACCAGGGAAAGCCGTGAAAAGCTGCCACACTGGAACTCATGTGAAATAAACAGCTGATCTACAGGTATCTGATATAGCGGATATTTGTTAAGATCCATATGTCACGGATAGGATCATATTCTGTGCTAAATAAGAGACGTGTAATCATTTAATAAACATCACCATGTTTTTATTTAACAAAATAATGTTTAATTCACGTTGGCGTAAGTACAAAACCATCGCTATGTTTTTAGATCAGGAAATGCATCCAGACTCAAACAAACGATTTTTAATCATCATCCTCACAATTATTGAATGTATCATATGTTCGCGAGTTGAAATGAATGCACTAAATTTAATCCACCTGAGTTTACGACAACAAAAATAATCGCTTTGTTTTTATATCACATCCGACCGGAGGAAAATGCAGCGGCTCTCACTACCGATCACCCTAATCCCACGGGCAAACAATAATATGTACAGTGTTAATAGTTTACTGTATTATTAGTGTCTAATATTACTGGGGATTTCGGAATGGTAGGCTACTGGATTTTGATTTATTGTATCGGCTTCATATCGCAATATATTCCCGAAGTCTGAAATGCAAAAATGTCCCACATTAGGGCAATTCACCCTATATTTAATCATTCAAACAAAATCATATTTCGTTTCTTTTTAACGAAATAAATGTGGTTTAATCCACATAATTTACTTTGTTTACTGTAGTAGTGTGCACATTACTTTTCGCTGCTTGTTGGCTAAACTGCATTTCGTTGTCTCAGTACCTGCAATAATATGTGCAATAACAATAAAGTTGAATCTAATCTTGAGCAGGAACAAATGTATTTAGGCTACTTAGTAGCTACATATCTGACATAAACGATTAAACACATTTGTGCATTCTTTAAACCGAGTCAAGCCCAGTCCGGAGGTGGCGGCACATTAAAGTGTGCACTTGAAGGTGCCTGATGACATTTAATCTTTCAAACAAAATCATATTTCGTTTATTTTTAACGAAATAAATATGGTTTAATCCACATCATTTAGGCCTACTGTGTTAATTGTTTACTGTAGTATTGTTTAACTTGAAGGTGCCTGATACAGAGTCCTGCACGGGTCTGATTTTCAAGACCCACTCCCGCCCCGCGCAATACCGAACCCGCCCCGCTACCCGCACATATTGCCAATTAGTTCCGCAACCGACCCGACCCGTCGGCACAAGATCCGCAACCCGACCCGAACCCGCATAGCCTAGCCCAGTGGTTCCCAAACGGTGTGGCGCGGCACACTGGTGTGCCGTGAGGCAAGTCCGGGTGTGCCGTGGGATTTTGTGACAACCGTACGTTATTATTGCAATATACAACTACACAAAAATAATCATTTTAAATTTACTATATCAGTATTTTGTAGGTTTATATGTACGTAATCTGCATGACTTGCGCATCCACATCTCCACGCGAGATGCTGCATAAACATGGCTGAGTCAGCGATAACTCTCGAGGGGTGGAGGTATGCCCATTATTTTGAGTTCATCCGAAAAATAGACAGGAATGTAACGGTGAGGTGCAAACAGAAGCTGTTATCCTCTTGCTGTAAACACCACGTCAAACCTCAACAAGCACCTGCAAAGAACACATGCTAAGGTGGAGCTACCGCACACGCTATTTGTTGTTTGTTTATATCACAGTCTGTTCTTCTTCTCTGTCTTCCGGTTGTTGCCTGTTTTGAATGACGAATACACACTACCGCCACCTGCTGGTAAGGAGAGTTATTGCCACTCGCGCAGTTCGTACGTGCTCGGCTGAAGTATTTGCGGTGTCTGGTTCCAGTGCAACACATGGCCAACACGCAGGAGAACACGCCGACGCAACAGAGTGAGCAGAGATAGACTGCGCAAAATATACAGATAGCAGGAGACAGAGAACAGCCATGGTCAGATAGGAAAACATTCAGGATCTGGATCAGTCTTATGGAAACTGAACTAAAGAGAACATTTGAAACTTTAGCAGTCTGCGTGATCTGCCTGCAGGGAGGGGCGGGACGGCCCTGCGAGTAAAGTAACGAGTTAGTTTATGTAGAGAGGTACGAAGTAGTGTAATATATTACTTTTTTTTAGTAACGAAATGTTACATTTATAATTTTATAATTTTTAGTTCAGGACCATGGACAATGCTGCTTCCTTGCATTGACAGTTCTCTGTGCTGAATTTCCTTTGTCTCATTTTTAATGTTATGACCTGTCTGGTTTAAATGAGTGTGTTGCTGCTTTGATGAAGCCTAATTTGATAACGTTTCAAATTAATTTCTGAAATATTTCGTTAATAAATATTTCATGAGTAATATAGTTGTCTTTGTCACATTTTATTTGGCATTTGTAAATAATTATGCACATTTACAGATATTTTACATGATATGAGTGATAACACGTGTTATAAGGGCTATTTTGCACAATAGGTGTGCCTTGAGATTTTTACTTGTCCTTTGGTGTGCCTTGGGCACAACAAGTTTGGGAACCACTGGCCTAGCCTATATATGAGTATTCTCCATAGAGAGCTTCACCTCAGCCATTTCGAACGTGGCACGCACTGCAGAGGTTATGATTATGCACGGTCCCGCGTGGGAGAAGTCTGAGGATTTAAACATTAAACTAAATTATTATTATTTTAATATATTTATTATGCAATACCCGCGACCCGACCCGCATCATCTTTGTTTTACCCAGAACCGAACCCGGAAAAAAGCGTTTGAAAAAATACCACCCGCGAATCACCTTTTTTGCGGGTCACCCGATGCAGGACTCTGGCCTGATGTGAACATTTCCAGAAGAACTCTATCTTGAATGGCCTTTGTATGTAAACAGTAGGCCTACATTACAGCCCAACCATGTACACCTTCCTTTTTTCCCCGTCCAAAGTTTGAATTGGATAAAGGTAATGGTTATCGATGGTGCTTTTATAGCCTATTGTATAATAACTGTGATTTATATTGCTTTTCAAATGCATATGGCCACCCATTTACACTTTAGGAAATGCATTGTCTTGACAACAATGTCCATGACATGTTTCATTTCAAGCGTATGAGCAGCAAGGGCTTCTTGGTGAATTATGCAGTGATATTTTATTAGGTTCTCACCTCCGTTATTGGCCACTTTGTCACTGAGCAAAGAGACAGCACCCGCCTTTCTCCCGACCATGGCTGGCGCTCCATCTGTTGTGACACCGACCATGGATGTCAGCTCCAAATTGTATGCATTGAGACTACGACACACAGCATCACAAATGTCGATTCCCCTTGTTCTGTCTTTGATACTCTCCATGCTTAGCAGTTCCTCGCCTATTTCAAAGTCCTCCGTGACCGTTCGAATGAAAATCAGCAGTTGTGCAGTATCAGAAATGTCTGTACTCTCATCCAGTGCTATAGAAAAGGACCCCTTGCCTAGGCCTTCCACACGTAGTCCCAATTGCTCTTTGAGATTACATTACATTGCATTTTTTCATTGGCCAGATCTTCGATTCGTCGTGTCACCGTGTCATTCGATAAACTTATGTCACGGAACTTTGACTTTTGTTCAGGGCATACAATGTCAGCCACTTTCAAAATGCAGTCTCGCTCGAATTCTCCATCACTGAATGGCTTGCTCCGCTTGGCAATTTCGTGAGCTACCACATAGCTAGCCTGTGTTACAGCTTCACCGGTTTTTCCAAGATTTGTGAAAACTGACTGCTGGGCAGTTAAACCTCTTTGAAGTTGTTCAAGTTTAGTTCTGCGCTCCTTGCCCATGAACTTGTCATACATTTTATGATTGGTATCATAATGGCGTTTGATGTTATACTCCTTGAGCATTGCATTCACCTGCTTGCAGATGAGGCGTATCACTTTATTCGACCCCTGAGGTAAAACGAAGTAAGCGTTGCTCCATTTCTCCTGGAACTTCCTTTTCTCCTCACTGACACAACGTTTTTTACGTGACGGCCTTGGCTCCTCCATCTCGCTTACACAACGAAAACTTCCAACAACTTTTGTTGCGAAGGACTGATGGTTTGGGCCACGGGCTGTTCACGTGAACACTTTGCCGCCTTTGGGACATGCTTCCAGTGCATGCACCCCTCATAGCTCCTCTCGTGCATCAAATCAGGGAGTGAGTTTGGGGATGCTCGCGCTGGGGGTAGTCAGTGGAAATAACAGTGTGCCTGAGTGTGGACGTTGGCAGAGACAGCTTGTTGTTGTATTGTATAACCGGACTTTTGTGTGCGTTCATATACTTAACCACACACGCAAACACACACATGCAAATAACCACAATCACACACGCCTTTTTACATACATACAAACAAACACACATACATTTTGTGTACATATCTTGGCATTCACCTCCTATTTACAATAAACATAATTTGGAGTATACATCTTCTCTGGCATTTTAATCAGATGCACCACAGCGGCTCCTCATATAATTTCTTACCAGTCAACTAGTGACTCATCCAAAACAACTTTCGACTTTTGATCTAGCAAAAATGACAGTGTAGCATTTCCCTCCGAATAATGGTCGTAGGCTTTACTTTACTGATGAATCAGAATTTATTTGTAACTCCAGACCCAACGTAAGAGCTTGTGGCCTCTTCGGGGGGGGTGCTAAACATTTAAAACATACAGTCCGTTGTTCTCTTTCTCTGCCGTTACATAGAAGACACTACTTTATCCGTCAAGTTGTCTCCAATGCCACCACAACTACACGTTATCTCGCCTTCAAAATAAAAGCATGCAAACGAACAGGAAGTTAACCTAAATTACTAGATACGAACCATGGAGGATTAAAGTATAACGCATGCATTTCAGCGTGTCACATTAACTATCGCGGGCCGCCAGAAACATTTCCCAGGGCCGCCCGCGGGCCGCACTTTGAGAACCCCTGCTCTAAAGCTTTAGTCACGGAGCCGTCAGGCGCCGTGTTGTTGGGAATAAACGTGCAGCACATATCACCGAACATTGCGCAAACACCCCCTTTCTCCGCCAGAAGCATATCCAACGCCATTCTATTTTGTATAGCCATAAGGGAGGTAGGCCCTAACTGTTCAGCCAGGCCTTCTACTGCGTCCCTAGTGAGGTTTGCTAAACGGAGGACATTGTAATGTACAAAGTTAATCCTGTCTACATTTTTGTTAGGGGTAATGGGAATAATAGCTGAAATTATAGGAATATTTTCGAACCCTGCCGCGATCTGGTCAGCTAATTTGTACTCATTAGGGCCCCCCCGAGGGACTCCTATGGAGTCAATGTAAGTAGGGGAGTTACTGGAAAGGTCAAAGTTGACCCCTGCGTCTCTTTTGTTTAAGACGTGTCTTCGCCGTCGGTTAGCTAACTGACCGTTCGAGACGTGTTTCGCATTGAGGGGAATTAACCTATCACCTAGTAATGTCAAAGGGGCATGGAGGCGGGTCATTGCACAAAGTCCTATTGATGCTTCCGGAATTCTGGTATACAACCGTCGGCCGCCACAATAATAGTAAAGTCCACCCCTGGCCCAATGACCTACCATATTACCTGCAAGAGTGCTGTTGCACCAGTCAGAGGAAACATTACCCAGATTAAATTTAGGGGAGGCGCTGGTTAATTTGAAACAAGTGTATCCCCCTCTGCCTTTTCTTGGAGTAAAGGGTTCTGTTTTCGTGTCATTATCAATCGGTGGGAAAAGGCTGGCTAAGGTTGTACAGTTTGATGGGCTAGCCATTTGGGTAAGTTTTAACATACAGTTGTAACCCCAGGTATCTGAAGGGAAGAGAGGAGCTGGGTCAGTTATCAAGTGGGGACGAGCGGTCGCGCAAGCTAAGCAATCACCTACCATTTGTTCGTGAGCAGTCCCAGCAACCCATTTTAACCATAGGTTATGTTGCGAGGTTGGGGTTTTTACAACCCAACTCCTCACCGCGTGTTGTTTTGACGAGTCCTGCTTGAAATCATAACAGGGAAGTAATTAGAAGACAACAGGATACCAGTTAAACAATAATCCGTTTTAATTAAACAAAGTAGTATAATGCAATACGATATAATATAATACATTACTTATACAATTCAAATAATCATATAAGCAATGTGTGGAGTACTCCCGCCCTTATTCACGCACTGCGGACATCCTATTCGTCTTGACAGCGTATGAAGAGAGAACTAACCACCAGAAAAACATTTCCCTAGTGTAAAGAAGGGGTGGCGTTTCATTGGGGAGATACCAAAACGCTATCTCACAGGGAAATCAGCGTCTGGCAGCTTTGAAAGCCACAGGTGTTGGGAAGGCACCCCATTAAAACTCAAGGAAAATGTCCCTCCCCATTTGTAAAACTTATCGATGGTTTAACCCAGAAAACATTATCAGGGATAATCTTTACACTCCAAACAGAAATCACCCTTAATTCTGCATCTTCCTTCTTCACAAATAGCTTAAAACACTCTTTTGATAAACAGGTAAACAGTCAAAGAAAAAACTATTGTGCTCATCTATTTCTAACAAAAAAGGGAACATTGTTTCAGAAATCTATAAAAAAACCTCTCTATATTGGAGAGGAAAAATGTACCTTTTGTTCCTTCAACTATTAACACACAGGAATGTATAAACTCACACATACTTATTCAAGATACATAGATTTCCTTAAAACCTGGCCTGCCAGAGATCTCAAACAGAATTTCCTCTCCCCTGGCCCACACCCCCTGTGCTGCATACCTCGACCTCCCCCACTGCAATAAAACTCATTTTTTACAGCCCTTTGTCTCTCGCCATTTTAGTCCTCACATTTATGAAAGGATCAAAACAGAGAAATCAGTATAAAACACAAACACAGGTATTGCTTGAACAGTATTCACTTAACTGCTACTATTTTATAATTACCAGGGAACTCAACAGACCTCTTTTAATGTCTGGAAAGTGCAACAAGACTTTCTGCCCTTTTACATGTATCACAGTTCTTTGGTACAATATCTCACATCAATTTCCACAATTCCCTCTTTTGCACTCTTAAAAAAAGAGTGCAACTTATACAAGGCACTTGAACCATAACTATTGTCGCTCCTCTCCACTGTGTTCATCTCTCAACATTATATTTAGAGCCCTTTAAACATTTAGAAACAGCCCTTCATAGCAATTTCTTATGGCAGAATGAGAGGGAGACCAAAAAATGTCAAAAAACTGCGTCCTTGTCTGCTGAGTCTCCATACTCGTCCTCCGAGACACAGGCCAACAGTGTCAGGAGGGGGAGAAGCAGCTTTTCCCTCAATGGTGGAAGTGATTAGTCTGACACATAATGAGCGGATGCACGGCACACAACAACACCCACAGGTTAGTCTTTGTCCATGGATATAACTCGAATGGTTTCATCAGACCCCTCTGAGGGCAGGATGGGCTGGTTACACGCAGCACATTTAGGCGCCAGGACCCTGTGGTAGTCTTTCAGACAGTAGATTTTATTCTCAGTGTCCACAGTGAAGGGCACTCCGTCCAGGCTCTCGTTGCAGATGACGCAGCGGAAGCAACCGGGGCGGTACAACTTCCCCAGGGCCTGCAGGCCTGCATGTCCATGATCAGATGTCCACCTGCGTTGCACTTGTCTGCAGACTGCTGGAACCCAGAGTACAGAAAGTCCTCTTCAAGAACAAAAACCCTTCCTGCGTCATAGTAGAACGCCTTCCCTCTCAGCCTTCGACTACAGGCGCTGCAGGTGAAGCAGCTGTCATGGTAGAGGCTGCCCATAGCTTGGCAGTGATGGCGGCTTCCGAGTCGATGCTGAATAGATTTCCTTTCGATCTTCCTTCTCCGGTCCGATGATGATGCCTCCTGGGACGACTGCTGGATGGATGTCCTCCCGATCCTCCTTCCCCGGTCCGATGATGATGCCTCCTGGGACGACTGCTGGATGGATGTCCTCGAGGTCCTTCTCCTCCAGTCCGCTGATGACAGCATCCGAGTCGACCTCCATGACGAGAGCCAGATGTCGTCTAGGGTCCTCGCAGGTGTTTTCCCCCGCCGCACACTGGCTCCAGTGGTTGACAGTCAGCCTCCTGCGTCTCGGGTCCCCCTTTTGGCGTCAACAACCTGTGTGGAGAAATGTGATACAAATCCCTCAAGCCTACGCTCCGGGCTCTGGAGCCCTCGGCTGTTTGACCCACCACTGCGTAGGCAACTTGGAGCCTGTTGGTGGGGTGTCTTAAAACAACAGATGTCTGTGCACAGGTTTTCTAAATTAATTGTGCAGCTTCAGAATCTTAATACTTGGACTGTGCCCACTAAATAAGAACCCCAACATCTTTAGGTAAACTAAATAACATATTTCAATAGCTCTGAATTTCTGACAAGCATCTGTGGTTATTTTTAAATGAAATCCCTGAGATCCCATTAAAAATCTAAATATGATTTGAACTGCTAATGTTTCTGGTAAAGAAACACACTAATCTTATGGATTCAAAAACAACCAAAATCACAATACTAACAAAGTGAATGGCTTCCTGGTGATACTGCTTCTACCCGTCAGTGCTTAGATATTATCCCGCTGAAAAAATGAATACAGAATTCCAACAAACTGTCCTCAAATGTCTTTCTAAATGTAGATGAAATGTATATCCCCATAATGACCTAAACAATAAAGTCTATGGCTTTTACTTCTTTACCAGGCTAGTTACATGATGTTGTCTGTTGAAACATTACTCACCGGTCAGCCTCTCCAGTATTTCATTCTGGACTTACATCTCTCCCAGCAGCTCCTTGGCCACTGATTCTCTATCTGTGTTACCTGCTATAACTCAATCAATATTAGAGACATGTCAACATTCATCAAACAGTGTGTTATCCCCAAATATGGAGCAGGTCAATTCTAAAACTGTCAATCAATGGTCAGATTGAACAATGGAGTTGTGCCAGCCGGTTCCTTTCAGTCCCTAAATAAAAAAATGTACATTGTAAAGTTTACACTCCCCCTTTTTTACACATTCTCTCATGTGTAAACAAAATCCTGTATGGGAAGAAAACCTTCAGGTCATAATGGATTATAAGACAATACCAAACATTTTTCCAAATGTACATCCATTATTTCCACAATAAACACTTGAGAGTGTTTCTCTCCATCATTCAGTCCTAAAAGAAACAGAATCTTCATGTTTTAGTTTGAGTTTCACATTCTGCAAACAGCCACCTCCTGTGGGAGTGAAATATCAAGTAGGTTAGAAACGGTTTCCCCTTTTGTGCAATGTTAGGAAACCTCTCATTTCACACATTATTATCACACGAAAATAATGTGTTAGTCCAAAACATGCTTGATTAGTCATCGTTTTAAATCATGCAGTTGCACTGATCAGGTGCAGACATACACTCACTCACACTGTCAGGTTGTAAAGTCAGGTTTTGGTCAGGTACACCTCAGAGTCAGTCATTGAGAGTGCCTTCCCAAGTTACCCTGTCGGTCAGGGTCAAAGGTCAGTTGGTCTTTTTGGCCATGTGTCGTGCCCTGCAGAGATGTTCCAGCACAGGCCAGCATCCTCCGTCTATAGAAATCTGTATATATGGAGCGCCATCATTTATTAATTCACAATTACAACTATAATGTTCAAGATATCTCTGTTTTCCCAAATTCCCTGAAAAGTGTTAGCCAACAAATGTCACTTCCTTATTGTACTACTACTGCAGTTCATTAACACCTAATCAATATCAACACGTCTAATAGATGTAATTCAGAAACTTGTGTACATGACTATTATCGTGTGTCAAAACATTACTAGGATCTGTAAAGCTCTGCTATGTATTCCATAACTCATTCTATTAATTTATCTTCAATTCTGGTGCACTTAAAGAACAATGTTACCCTCTTTAACAGTGCGTGGAACCCTGGGTGTCCTGAACATGTAACAATCACTCCTTCCCTTATCAAGGGCCTAAAAACAGAAGTAATTTCATCAATGGTTTGTAGCTGAACTTAGGAATCATCCCTCATGGTAGGTATGTTTTTACTTTTTAACATCTCTAAATGTCAGTTAATTACTAACTAAATGAATGTACATTAGGAGGTGGTGCCGCTAGTCCTCTAAACTCATAATCTGGTGCCGTGCGCTTCCTGTGAAGCTGCAAGTAAGATTTTAAAAACCACTGCAGGGTGGGTCGAGTGACCCCTCCTCCCTATTGGTCGTCAATAATATGCACCCTTACTGGGTGATTGAAGGCCCCACATTATTTCCCCTTTCAGCCTCAGCCCTCTTTACTCTAAAATTACTTTTTAAATAGGAATATGTAGAAATGGAACAAATATTCAATCTTCAGAAAAGTTCTTAACCAATGTCTATCTAGTGACTAGCCAACATATTTTAAAATGTCAGATGTATAAAAATAAGCCTAAATACTCCCTTACCATCAAAGTCCAAATCTAGACACAAGGTGAACAGTTTTGGTAACGGACAATTTAATCTAAAAACAAAGCAAAATTGGACTTGTGTCCTTGTTTTTTGTTCTTCAAAATACATTAGCAAATACCCTGCGAAGTATTCGCAAACTAACTAACCCTCCCTAGGATATGAACTCCATTAATCCCTTTACTCATAGTTAGTTTATATGTCTAAATTATTATGTGTGACCTAATAATCAGATGTCTTGTTTGTCAACCAAGAATATTAAACTTTAATCTTTTCAGTATTCCAGACCATCGTTTAAACAATCAGCCTCCCCTCTCAAACACTAATGTTATTGTTGTACACCCCCCTCTGGAAAACTCTTGCACAGTTATGCTGTCAAATCATCGCATATTTTCCTCAGAGTCTGAACCGTCTGAGACCAGCCTGTCTCAAGATCTTGTCACATTGTGAACAGTCAGTAATGCGTTGTCCTCTGCAGCTGTAGCCAATAGGATCAATGAAACTCTTGCACTGGGATGTCCTGAGGGGGAAGGCACCTCTGGATCAATGTGCTACAGTCAGCAGACACACTTGTCCTCTGCACAGCAGGAATCCCCCAAAACTGCTGTTCCTCTTCCCACCACTGTTGCCTTGGCAACGAGGTACACGCAAAATGTCAAACCCTCCTCAGATGCGTTCTTTGCACAGTTCTTCTGTTTCTGTAGTGAGCAACTCTTCACCAACACACTGATTCAGAGTACAACCCAAAGGTGGCGCACAACTTTCCAGTGCCGCTGTAAATCACAATAAAACCAGCAACTGGAGATAAACTCAATTTAAATCTCCCCCCAAAGGGTTACAAAATAAAACGGCTGAGTGTCTCTATGGTCAGGAATGCTGAAACATGTGAATGATAAAACAAATCAATGGCAGTAGTCTACCCAGATTCTTTACTCCATTAAAAGTAGTAAAACCACATTGTAAAATCTCTTTTGTCTAGTTGAAGTCCTGCTTACTTCATCTTTAAAATCTTCTTTAATTTGAAACCACAAAAGGTCTTTAATGGTATCAATTGTGGACTTCCTTAATATGAATTGTAAATGCAACATATGTTCTCTTTAGAACACAGATATGATAGTAGCTGCTGAAACTGGTTAATAG